>NC_050574.1:457369895-457604895 GCF_011100635.1 Trichosurus vulpecula | reverse complement strand
ATTTCTTAAGACAACCCAATATGGCTAATCCTTAATAAACTTTGTCTTTTTCCTTGGCTGAGAAGGCTTGAGTAGAATTCTTTCGGCAGGACACGGCGGGGTCGGTACTGTGGGGTGTTGAGCACCTCAACCCCAAAACTCATCACCTTAACCTGGTGCATAATATAATATTCAGCCTATATGACCAAGGAAGAACAACAGAATTCCTAACAAGAACATATGAAAAGATTATACCTTAAAATGGAACCAAAAATGGAACCAGACAGAACACCCTAAAGCAAGGAATGGGTCTCTCTTCACTTAAGAAAACATGAGTTCAAAAATTAGAATTTACTGAATGCATAAAGGAGAAAATGTGTATCACGAATAGCTCCATCACAGGTTAAAGATTAATTTTTCTCGGTGCATTTAAAATATGAATCTGTTTATAAAAACTTGACTTCTATCCAGCCTTTCTCAAAAATACAACAGTCTTACAAAGTGAGATCCACTGGGATTTCTAACCCTTTCTCTCTAAACTGATAAATTAATGTGAAATTTTTTTAATCTGGGGGGCTTCAAATTCAGTTATAAGTATTAACTCAATTAGCTCAGTGCTATTTCTACAAAACAGATCAAAGTGATTAAATCCCTTAGCACTAATGAGTAAACAGGCCCTAAGCCAGACACATTCCTTAGAGGGCCAGGGCAGACATGAAATTAGAAAAGAAAGCTGTTCCACAGTGCAAATCCATTTATTTTCACAGCAGGTCACATGAGGGTACCAAGACAGGTTATCTACAATTAAAGTGTGGTAAGAAAAGACAGACTATTGTTGATAAGACTCAAAAAGAGAGGGCAAAAAAAATCCTTACCCTCATCTAGTGAAGAGGAGCTGCCCACGGTAAAGGGATGGAGGTGGAGAGAGCTTGATGAGATGTGAATAAAAAGGAAAAGAAAGGCACTGCCAAACACAAAGAATCCAAAAAAGCAGCAAGAGGTGAGGAGGAAAGTCATGGAGTTTCTGGAATTTAATTTACTAAAATCAACCAAGATGCCATATTTAAGGAGCTCCTTGAGGATAAGTTGGAACAATAAATCCTTCTACGTAGTAATTATTAAAATGTAGGCATCATAAAAGTAAATGTTATGTTATTCAATCCTACCCACTCCCATTCAATCTGACCAAAGGCATTTCCTTTACCATGGGTAATTTAATATGCATTTCCATTCATTCCCTGGCCCTACCTGAGACCTTCCCTGCTTTCTATCTTGTCAAGTGAAATACAACTTCACACCAAGAGACAATAAATGTTTCCAGTCAGCTAAAATCAGAAAGCATCAACTTGGTTTTAGACTAAGTGATTTTCCCTCTAACTAGAAGCTAGAATCCTTTTTTGGCTGCCTACACTTGGTCTGAAATAGCAATTTTCTACAATTTCATAAGGTAATTCTTTTACAAGGATAGCTTTATTAAGAGAAGCAGTTTTATTTATAGCAGACAATGATGGCATTAGAGATAGTGGGTCCAAGAGATGCAGCATAGTGTAGGAATTTAGATACAGAGCCTGCCTGTAAAGCAGGAAGATCTTAATTCAAGACCTGCCTCTCATACCTACTGTGTGTGTCACCCTGGGCAAGTTACTCATACTAATGTGTATTCTAGGCAACCCTCTAATAAAACAAAAGTTACATGTGCATACCCTTTGACCCAGCAATACCACTTACAGGGCTGTATCCTAAAGAGATCATACAAGGGGGAAAAGGAACCACATGTACAAAAATATTTATAACAGCTCTTTTTGTGGTGGCCAAGAATTGGAAATTGAGGGGATGCCCATCAATTGGGTAATGGCTAAACAAGCTGTGGTATATGAATGTAATGGAATAGTACTGTGCTATAAGAAATGAGAAGCAGGCAGATTTCAGAAAAACCTAGAAAGATTTACATGAACTGATGCTGAGTGAGGGGAGCAGAACCAGGAGAACCCTGTACACAGTTACAGCCACATTGTGTGACGACTAGCTTTGACAGACTTGGCTCTTCTCAGCAACGCAAGGTTCTAAGGCATCTCCAAAATGCTCATGATGGAAAATGCTATCCATGTCCAGAGAAAGAATTACAGAGTCTGAATGCAGATCGAAGCAGACTATTTGTTCTCTCTCTTTTTTTTTGTTTTTTCTTCTTTCTCATGGTTCATTCCATTGGTTATAATTCTTTGAAATGTGAATGTATATGTAGGAGCTATCGCATGCTGTCTTGGGGAGGGGGGGAGGGAGGGGGAGAAAATTGGGAACTCAAAAGCTTGTGGAACTGAATGTAGTAAACTAAAAATAAATAAATAAATCTTCTTAAAAAAAGTTACAGAGAAGGTGCTGACCTGCACTGGTAGAAAAGTGTTTCCTGACTTGGTGATTACGTGCTATTATGATCCTCATCCTACAGCTGTGGAAAATGAGGCAGAGGGAAGTTAAGAGATTTGTCCAGGGTCACGCAGCTGGTGTCTGTGGCCACATTTGAACTCGGGTCTTCTTGACTCCAGGTCAGGCACTCTATCCCCTGCACCACCTAAACTGCTTAACTGTGTCACATAAAATTAGCTGCTACAATAATTAGCTCATGTTAAGCCTGGGGGGCAATACAACGGCCTTCAACAGTCCACTTGGTTCCCTCCTCTTCAGCTTTAGGGATTTTATTTTAGATGAAAAGTTCTGAACTTAGTCATAACAGTTCTGAGCCTCAAGTTGGGAAAATTCCTAACCCCTAGGCAGAGGTAAGGCGGTAAGCCTAACCTAACATTTGTATCTATCTCTAGTTAAATCTTTGGTCTCTTTGCTGTCAAGGCAAAACTTAGTTTACTGGAAATGTTTGGGTAAAGAAACAATATCTCCCCTCCCCTTCCCAGAGAACCACCCCGCATAACAATGATTATATTAGTGTCTATGGACAGACAAGTATTTGAAGAGGAAGGTGGGGGAAAGAGCTGACCTTTTCTTGGAACTTTCCTCAGCCGAAGTCCTCTGCTCTGAGATGCCTGTAGAGCCAATGACTCTCCTCAATATCTCCCTTCTCTACCACAGCTCAGTCCTCCTTTTGTTCCTCAAAGCTGTGCTGGAAATGTCATGCTTGCTTCGACCTCTGAAATCCAGACCCTTTATTTCGGAAACTGCTTTTTCTTTTATATAAGATCCAGTCATGGATCTCACGTAATGACTGATTATTTCAGTGTGTCCAGGCTCTGTTCATACTGGGTTCTGATGATTGGCTTTAATCAAAAAGTATTCTTTTCTAACAAAGGAAATTACTTAAGTTCATGGGAAATCAATGGTGCTGCCCCACCCTCATATCGGCACCCTCTATGGGTAAGGCCTCAGTCTCTCAAGGATTTCATCCATTCTCAAGGCTTTACCTAACAGCGCTATGCAAATGACTCCCAAATTTACATCTTGTACACTGACATCTTTCCTCAGTTGCCATTTCACATTTTCAATTGGCAAATGGGCATTTTCACTATTATCCCTGACCACCATCTCAAACTCTGGTTTAAAACCAGATTCATCCCCTCTCCGAAACAAAGGAACAAACTGGTCATCTTCATTCCTTCTAGATTTCCATCTAATAGAAAGCACTGGAGATACAAAGATTAAAGTGAACAAACAAAAAAAGACTCAGGCTTTCAGGAGCTTAAATTCTACTGGGGCAACTGGGAATCAAACGTGTGTGTCTTTCTGTCTGTCTGTCTATCTATGTGATGTTTAGTTTATAATTTGAGTGCCCTTTCCCTAAAAAAAAAAAGCATATCTGATTGTGTTGGTAAGCAAAAATGGGCTCCTTAGCACTTAGTTCAACAAGTGCCCTTGAATAGTTTGGCTTTTGTTCCCTTTGAGTAATTCATTGAGCCTTACTAGGTGCTAAGCCCCAGGCCCAAACCCCTATTAGGTGTAAAACCTTAGTGGGTGTGGATTGACAACTAAGGTGGGGCCCAAGGTGGGGCTAGCTCCAGGGAGGGCCTAGTTTACATGTCTGGGACAGCAGAGGCTTTTAGACCAGGGTTTAAGTCCGCCTCTTTGTGACAATTCTAGGTCACGTGTGTGACTCACCCCTGACGCTGAAAAAGATGTAAAAACCAGGGGTTGGCTGTCTGTTCTTTGGAGCTCATTCCCAAAGCAGTGGTGGCGCGCATGACTCTGGGCCAGCCCTTGTTCCAAGCTCCTGGGCTGAACCTAGATGTTGATAACTATGAATCTGTATTGGGTCTGTCTATTGATGTTTGTAATTTGTTTGTATTTTGCTCTGAAGTTCAGGGTGCTGGCTTTTTCCCCTGAACTAAGTGAATGATATTGGTATGCTGAATTAAAGTAAGCTTGTCAACCCCTTCACCTTGCTTTCCTTAGTTAAGCAGATCAAAAGAACCTGTGCTGTTGGCACCTTTCTGGGTGCTGGCTGTGGGTGGATCTTACACCCCCAGAGAAGCTGCTAGCCGGATTGTTGAAACACTGATCAAGCGCTCTCCGTACTTCTGTATCAGTTTGTGGGACTGAAAAATGGCCTCTCATGCTCAAGAATGGAGGCATTGTGATGTAGCTGACACAGAACTGGCCTTGGAGTCAGGAAGACCTCGGTTTAAGTACCACCCTCGACAAATCTTGGCTGTGTCACCTTGTGAGAGTCACTCTTGGATCTCTTAGGCAACTTTCTAAATTGCAGGTTGCAAAGCAGCTGCCGATTTGAGCTAGTAGAGGGAGTTTCCTGACTGGAAGTTCTCACACAACTGAAATCACAAATCCAGTCCCCCCAAAAATGTTCAGGAAACCATGCTCCTTGTCATCTCTAGATGCAAAGAAGAGTCAAAATTTCATGTTTCTGAAGAAAGAGAAAACTTGTGGAACAGCAAGCTATCAAAGGAAGCTTCTCCATCAATTCCAAATCTACTTTTCCCAACTACACTGAAAGTAACCCGGGGTACCAACAATTCAACATCTTGCAACCTGCTTCCTTACTGATTTGAATTAATAATGACATCAAAAATTCTTAGCTATCAATACTATTAATCATAATATCAACTATCAAATATGTATTATGGAACAGAATAGACATTATCAGTGAGTAATAATCTTGTTAATGATGATCACCATGATCACCACCAGTAATAATCCTTCACAATTACAAAGGACTCTAAGGTTTATAAAGCCCAACTGGAATTGTAAATGAAGAACCCAACAGACTTTTGGTGAGAACATTATACTCTGAATCTATCTGTCATATTGAAATAGACAAAGACCATAATGTTCCTAACCAAAAACCTGTGAGGTCAGTCATTCAGTTGTTACTAATGCTATTTTCTTTGTTTCTTGTATAATATTCTCTTTTTTCCAGTTACACATAAAGACAATTTTCAAAATTCATTTTTATAAGATTTTGAATTCCCAATTTTTCTCCTTCCCTCTCCTCCCCCTTCTCCAACACAGCAAATAATCTGATGTAGGTATATACGTGCAATCATGTCAGACATATTTCCACATTAGTCATATTGTGAAAGAAGAAACAGGACAAAAGGAAAAAAACCCATGAAAAAAATTTTTAAAAGCGAAAATGGTCTGCTTCCATCTGCATTCGGATCCCATCGGTTCTTCCTCTGGACGTGTATGGCATTTTCCATCAGAAGGCTTTTACTAACCCTGTTTTCTAGATGAGAAAATTGAGGCCCTGAGAGCTCATGTGACTTGCCCATGGGCCCCCAGCCAGCACGTGTTGGAGGCAGGAAATAAACTCAAGCCTTACTCTAAGCCCTCGGCATTACATCGTTTTTCTATTTCAACATGACAAATAGATTAAAACTATAATGTTCTCACCAAAAGTCTATTGGGTTCATTCCTTTCCAATACAGCCATTCACCACAATGCTATTAACCAGTTCAAATCCCACAGCAAACGTTCTTCCATACATGAAGGTAAAAGATTTAGTTCTGCTTAATGTTTTCCCTGTCAACTCAATTCCATGCCTGGGCATTCAGCATCCCTCAAGATTAGCTCTGAAGCCTGTTACTTAACTGACAAAAAGGTATGACCCTGGAAGGAAGCATGCGATAAGGAATAGTGAGGACGGAACATTTAGAGCATAGAAGGCCTCCCTCTACCTCTTACAAAATCCACTTTGCTGCAAGATACGTGTTTCTGTTATTGAGAGCCTGGAGCATGTGACCCTGGAGAGTTCCCATGTAAAATCAGTCCCTGAAACTAGGTTTCCTAAGTGAGCTATAACACAAGTCCAATCCTTCTACTTTTTAATGGCCAGGGGCAGTACTATTTTCTCCTCTTCTCCCCATAATGTTTACCTTTTCACTTAAAGAGATAAGAAATGAACTACTTCCATGTCAGTCACATGATTTCTTGATCCCAAAATTATAAGAGACCCTGAATAATTCATTCATTTCAGAAAACTGGTATCTATCTACCTATGATAGTACCAAATGTATGTATTGTGCATCACTCTCTAACACAAAAGATGAAAATTCATGCCGGTCTTCATCTTTTAAAAAGAACTATCACCAACTTTCATTAGATCTAAAATCAAATTAATTCTAAAGTCAGAAAAGTAATAATGTTTTATTTAAATATAGAAACCAGTCTCATTCCCTTCCTTCACAAAACTGGATAAAACCAATAAAACACCATTAATCTCGGCATATTACCTCCCATGTAACGGCTTGGAGTAGCAGCAAGCCAAATGCTCCAAAGTTATTTACAACTTTGCAAAACTGTAAAATTGTCCTTACTTACCAATGTCATTGCTCCTGTCTGAGAGGTCTTTCTCTGAGGTGCTGGAGACCGCACTGACCACCAAGTCAATCTTTGTATTGTCACTCCTATATTAAAAAAAAAAAAAGTCCAGATATTTAATTTCTTTGATAGGTGTCTCTGGTCATTTGTCACCTTTCTTGCCCTGAATACATTAATAAGCATGCTCTATGTGGAGCGGATGGAACTTTATACTTCAATAAAATCACTGAGGACATTCAACCACTCATCAAAGAAAGCTGCTGCCAACCAGTCTCACTGCCCCAAGGATTAGTTTTATCTTCATGCAGCCTGGTCAATGTACTGTACTCTTTCTCCCTGTGACACATGGTTCTGAAAGATGCCTATTTTGGGGACAAGCATTTACCAACGTGCACAGTGCTGTATCAGGAATGAAATCCTAAGCTAAAATATATGGTATTCAACTAGGAAAATCAGGTGAAATGTAATGGGACACAGCCCCACAATTCAATTCTCTTTACAAAATTGGAGAGAGAGAACAGCGGCTGCTGAAAGGCCTCCATCCACAAAACAAGCCTGGCTAGCCCTACTTGTCAAAAGTTGGCCACTTTGAACTCGAGTTAAAAAAAAAAAGTGCTGTTATCTCCCTGGAAGATTGGGTAGCCTGGGTCTGGAATGTCTTTTGACATGCTGACAGCTACATCATGTCAGGCTGATCTGGCAGGCTACTAATCTGGCACCTAGGGGGAAAGGTTAGAACGCTCTTGGGAAAAAGTCGACGAGAATCCACGTGCCCATCATCTGAAGGATAAGTCATCTTCCGTCAGGCCTAGCCTCACAGTAACACTTCAGTGCAGGGAAGGGCACACACAGCCAACTGGCCTACATGCTCACATTTCCATCAATGTGGCACCTGATCTGGAAGAGGCCAAAGACTGCCTATGGAAACTAAAGAGTAAAGAGAGCCTCCCCCAGAAAAATTGAGAATCACAGAATTGTGAGGGAGCTCAGAGATTAGGTAGTCCTGTTTCTTCATAAATCATAAATCCCTTGTACTCCTAAAAAGTCATCTTCCAACCTCTTAATAAACCTCTCCTGTGAGGTGTTTGAGGAGGCATGAAATACATCATGGATCCCAAATGGGCCAATCACAATCTATCAGATGATCTTAGAGCCTGGGAGCTGCTGTCATGCCTCTCTTTCCTTGGTCCCTTGGTGGAAAAAGCAAAATGCGTAAAAAAAACCCTTTCCAAATGAAAGAAAAATATGCAATACTTACTTAGCAAATGTCCCTTACAAATTCAAAGACATTTTATTCATTCAGGAACATACAAATATATCTAAACTTGGTTTAGAAAGGTGGAGTTTTAGCTAAAAAAATCCCCAATACCTATATGAATTGGGGAATCTTTCTCCCCTTCATTTTTCCCCCTCCAAAATGTTTAGGGAAGGAAAAAAGTCCTTGGGGGTTGAGGTGGAGAGGGATTCCCTGCTACGATGTTGTTCTCTAACAAATTTTCACATTTCTTTTTCTCATTCAAAGTAATTCAAGGATTGTACTTCCAACCTACTAGAGCTATGAATATTGGAGGTTTGGTGAGGAGAGGGATGTGAATGTGGAGGGGAAAATCCAGGACTAATATAGATGCCTGAATCGGCTAAACAGCATGGTGAATCCACAGAAATGGTAAATATCACCAGAGAGTCCCAGGAGAGCTGCCCTGACGAAGGTTCAAGAGGGGTGTCTTGAAATTGCTGGTCCTCACTATGACCATCATTCTCTTTCCTACATTTGGCTCCACTGAATGTCAGTTAGTCCATAAACCTTTATTAAGTGCCATACAGTAGGCTAAGTGCTAACGATAAAAAGGAAGGTAAAGTACAGTTCCTGCTCTCAGAGAGCTCAGTCTAATGGGAGAGACAAGATGCAAATAACTATGTACAATAAGTTTATGTACGGGATAATGAGAAGCAATCAACACAGGGAAGGAGCTAGAATTAAGGGGACTGGGAAAGGCTTCCTGTAGAAGGTGGGATTTTAGCTGGGACACAAGGAAAAAGGAACAAAGATAATTCCAGGTACAATGTGTTCAAAGCATGCCAAAGCTGTTCCATGTCAGACTCCCAGCTTTTTTTAGTATGAATAATTATAATAACTGGGAAGCTAGGTGGCTCAGTAAAGTGCCAGGCCTGGAGTCACAAGACTTGCATTCAAATCTGGCCTCAGACACTTACTAAGCTGTGTAACCTTGGGTAAGTCACTTCACCCTGTTCACCTCAGTTTCCTCTTCTGTAAAAATGAGCCGGAGAAGGAAATGGCAAACCACTCTAGTATCTCTGCCAAGGAAACTCTAAACGGGGCCATTACAGTTGGGTACAACTGAAAAATGACTCAACCACAGAAATTAGAATAACTGGCATTTAAGGAGCACTCACTTTTCATCCACTATGCCATCCGAGCCTCACAACAAACCTGGGATTACTGCCCTGTTACAGATGAGAAGTTAAGCATCTGGCATATGGTCACACAACGAGTGTCAGAGGCAAGATTCAAACCAAGGTCTTTCTGATTACAATTCCACCTTCCCGAGGAAGCCTTTCCCAATCCCCCTTGATCCTAGTGCCTGCCAGCTGAGATCACCTTCAGTTCATCCTGTCTACAGCTTGTATATAGTTGCTAAGCTGCTGTCTCCCCCATTAGACTGTGAGCTGGGATTTTTTGCCTTTCTCTGAATCCCCAGCTCTTCGCACAATTGCTGGCATATAGGAGGCACTTAATAAATGCTTGTTGATTTGACTGATTTTGAGAGATCTCACAGGTAACAAGTTCACTTCTGATTCAACTTAAGGCATTAAATTTAATCTACAAATACTAAATTGTTTAGTTGTCAATTACCTAATGTGTACTCTAATGATGACTGAGAATGGCTGGTAAAGGGAGAAGGGGAAGGAAAGGGAGGAAGGAAGGAAAGAGGAAAAAAAGGAGGAAGGAAGGAAAGAAAGAGAGGAAAAAAAGGAAGGAAGAAAGGAAAGAAGGAAGGTAAAGTTTGGCTTTTTAAAGCTTCCTTTTCTGAAATCCATTGATGGAAAAGGGTTCAGATACTAGGGACTGACAGACTTTAGAGTGTAAGACAAACATTTCCAGGCTCTTTTTAAGATTTGGGCCAAAGAGCAAACTCCATGTTCTCGTTCTCGTTCTGTCTCCCTTTGCCCTGTGATCATACACACCAGTCACTGCACCAATCCAACTACTATTTACCATAATAAGTGCCGGACTCTACATTTCTTAAAAAAGAATGGGGGAGACTTCCGGGGGTGGAGCCAAGATGGCGGCAGGAAATTAGGGACTAGCGTGAGCTCCCTGCCGAGTCCCTCCAAAACCCTCTAAAAAAATGGCTCTGAACCAATTCTAGAACTGCAGAACCCACAAAACAGCAGAGGGAAGCAGGGCTCCAGCCCAGGACAGCCTGGATGGTCTCTGGGTGAGGTCTATCCCACACGGAGCTAGGAGCTGGGAGCAGAGTGGAGCAGAGCCCAGCGTGAGCGGCTCGGACCAACCAGACCAGGAGCCGGGCGGAGCGGGCCCTAGCGCCCTGAATCAGTGAGCTGCGGCAGTTACCAGACTTCTCAACCCACAAACACCAAAGACAGCAGAGAAGGTTAGTGGGAAAAGCTGCGGGAGTGGAAGGAGTTCACGGGTAGGCTACCACCCCGGGGGCAGCAGAGGTGGGGCAGCTACAGCTGCTGTTGCTTCTGGCCCCAGGCCCACCTGGTGGGAGGAATTAAGTGGTGGATCAGAGCAGGAGTGCACAGCCTGCCGAAGATCTAAGCCCAGTCCGGGTTGGGGGTTGGGGAAGGAGCAGTGCTGGTGTGGCAGAGCCGGCACCTCCCCCCCAAACGTGGAACATACAACTCTCTAGTCTACAAGCAGTCATACCCCACTGAAAAACTCAAGGGTCAAGTTAGTTGGTTGGGAACATGGCCAGGCAGCAAAAACACACCCAGATTCAGTCTCAGACTTTGCATTCTTTCTTTGCTGACAAAGAAGACCAAAACATACAGCCTAAAGAAGACAACAAAGTGCAAGAGCCTACACCAAAAGCCTCCAAGAAAAACATGAACTGGTCTCAGGCCATGGAAGAGCTCAAAAAGGATTTGGAAAAGCAAGTTAGAGAAGTAGAGGAAAAATTGGGAAGAGAAATGAGAAGGATGCGAGAAAACCATGAAAAACAAGTCAATGACTTGCTAAAGGAGACCCAAAGAAATACTGAAAAATATACTGAAGAAAACAACACCTTAAAAAATAGACTAACTCAAATGGCAAAAGAGCTCCAAAAAGCCAATGAGGAGAAGAATGCCCTGAAAGGCAGAATTAGCCAAATGGAAAAGGAGGTCCAATGGACCACTGAAGAAAATACTACCTTAAAAAATTAGACTGGGGCAAGTGGAAGCTAGTGACTTTATGAGAAATCAAGATATTCTAAAACAGAACCAAAAGAATGAAAAAATGGAAGACAATGTGAAATATCTCCTTGGGAAAACCACTGACCTGGAAAATAGATCCAGGAGAGAGAATTTAAAAATTATTGGACTACCTGAAAGCCATGATCAAAAAAAGAGCTTAGATATCATCTTTCAAGAAATTATCAAGGAGAACTGCCCTGATATTCTAGAGCCACAGGGCAAAATGGAAATTGAAAGAATCCATCGATCACCTCCTCAAATAGATCCCAAAAAGAAATCTCCTAGGAATATTGTCGCCAAATTCCAGAGCTCCCAGATGAAGGAGAAAATACTGCAAGCAGCCAGAAAGAAACAATTTGAGTATTGTGGAAACCCAATCAGAATAACCCAAGATCTGGCAGCTTCTACATTAAGAGATCGAAGGGTTTAGAATACGATATTCCGGAGGTCAATGGAGCTAGGATTAAAACTAAGAATCACCTACCCAGCAAAATTGAATATCATGCTCCAAGGCAAAATATGGATTTTCAATAAAATAGAGGACTTTCAAGCTTTCTCAGTGAAAAGACCAGAGCTGAATAGAAAATTTGACTTTCAAACACAAGAATCAAGAGAAGCATGAAAAGGCAATCAAGAAAAAGAACAAGAAAAAGAAATTGCAAGGGACTTACTAAAGGTGAACCATTTTGTTTACATTCCTACATGGAAAGATGATGTGTGTGATTCATGAGACCTCAGTATTAGGGTAGCTGAAGGGATTATGTATATATATATATATATATATATATATATATATATATATATATATATATATACACACACATAGAGAGAGAGAGAGAGAGAGAGAGAGAGAGAGAGAGAGAGAGAGAGAGGACACAGGGTGAGTTGAAGATGAAGGGAAGATATCTAAAAGAAATAAAATCAAATTAAGGGATGAGAGAGGAATATATTGAGAGAGGGAGATAGGGAGAGATAGAATGGGGTAAATTATCTTGCATAAAGGTGGCAAAAGGAAGCAGTTCTGTGGGAGGAGGGGAGAGGGCAGGTGAGGGGGGAATGAGTGAATCTTGCTCTCATCAATTTTGGCCTGAGGAGGGAATACCATACATACTCAATTGGGTATCTTACCCCACAGGAAAGAAGAGGGAAGAAGATAAAAAAAAGGGGGGGATGATGAAGGGGAGGGCAGATGGGGGTGGAGGTAATCAAAAACAAACGCTTTTGAAAATGGACAGGGTCAAGGGAGAAAATTCAATAAAGGGGGATGGGTTGGGAAGGAGCAAAATATAGTTAGTCTTTCACAACATGAGTACTGTGGAAGGGTTATACATAATGATACACATGTGGCCTACGTTGAACTGCTTGACTTCTTAGGGAGGGTGGGTGGGAAGGGAAGAGGGGAGAGAATTTGGAACTCAAAGTTTTAAAAACAGATGTTCAAAAACAAAACAAAAAAAAGTTTTTGCATGCAACTAGAAAATAAGATACACAGGCAATGGGGTGTAGAAATTTATCTTGCCCTACAAGAAAGGAAGGGAAAAGGGGATGGGAGGGGAGTGGGGTGACAGAAGGGAGGGCTGAATGGGGAACAGGGCAACCAGAATATACGTCACCTTGGAGTGGGGGGGGAGAGGGTAGAAATGGGGAGAAAATTTGTAATTCAAACTCTTGTGAAAATCAATGCTGAAAACTAAATATACTAAATAAATAAATTAAATTAAAAAACAAAGAATGGGGGAGGGGGGAAGGAAGGAAGGGAGGGAGGCCCTTCAGTGAAACTCTTAAAATACAGAGAAGGGGATTTAGAGGGAAATACAAACAAGCAGGACAACTTTTGGAACTGTGATGAAATTTTTTTGTGGTTCAGTTGGTTTCATTCATGTCTGACTCTGTGACCCCAATTAGGGTCTTCTTGGCAAAGATACTGGAGTGATTTGCCATTTCCTTCTCCAGTGCATTTTACAGATAAGGAAACTGAAGCAAACAAGATTAAGTGACTTGCTCAGAGCCACACAGCTATTAAGTCTCTGAGGCCAGATTTAAACCCAGGAAAAAGAGTCTTCCTGACTCCGGGCCTGGCATTCTATCCACTGTACCACCTGCCTGCTCATGATGAACTCAACATATAATTGCTATTTTCAAAAAAATAACTCCAAACCAAGCTACATGCAATTTGCTTGGTGCTGTCATATGCTTTTTTCTGCATGAAAATGTTCAGGCTTATTGGTATTTGTCAAATTCAAAAAATTTTTTTTGAATAAAAAAAATAGCATTTTCTTTTAAGCAACTAATTTCTAAGCCAAAAGACTAGAAATAATTCACTGAATACATTATGTCAGTTCAGTGATTTCTATTAAGGCCTTATCACATACCAATTTGTACAATGGGTTTAGTCCTCCAAAAGAAATTTTTAGAAGGAACATTAACGGTAGGGAAAAGCATTAATTTTTAATAAATTGTCCCTTTTCTCCAGTGGAGAAGCAGTTGTTTTTCACTTTTATTAGTTTAGCACTCACTGAGCCTAAACAACTAGGTACTGTGCATTCACAAAAGACGTAATAGAATTTGCTTAAATTACATTTGTATCCAGGAAGTCTTATCTTTCTTTGAATACAATAAATACCAAAAGATTATCCATAAGCAGAATTTATATTTTGCCCAGACAGAACTATCCTAGGGGAGAGTGAATAGTGGGCAATCCCCCCTCAATCTGAGTTTTCAGTGGCCCCATGTTGGAAGTCAGGCAGTGAATTGGGTCTTACGTACACAGGCAGCCTAAAATCCCAACACACATAGACTGCATAACCTGCAATCAAAGAGGCAGGCTGAACCCCAACCTCCACCCCCAGGATCAACCCTCGAGGTCCATTTTAACTGAATTCCAAACGTGAAGAGCAGCAAAAGATGCTGGAATATGGCATTTGTACACACCTTAGGCAAGGCCAGAAAACTGTCTTTCATGTGAAAATGGTGTCCCTCCCCACATTACTGCCCTCTTTTCTCTGCTCCTGGCAGGTTGTTTCAAGGACATCTCTGTGTGCAGGTAGGAAGATGTGCCTTCTAATGGCTGAGAGATCCCTGAGCCCAGGAAGCTGAGCAAGGCGTAGAGAAAAGGACGGAGAGGAGCGGGATTTGGAAGAGAGCAGGAGAGGCAAGGCATAAACATCTGAATGACAAATGGGAGCCCTGGAACTGCAGACCTGAGGAAAACTGGTAACTCCAGAGACTCACAAGAGCTAACTCCTCTAGTGAGATCATCTCTTCTTAGTTGAGCTGAGATTTTATCTTGCTCCAGGGCCATTTACTCTTGTGTGTTCTACCTTAATTTGTATAACTCTCCTTATTTCTGTTTTTATTGATGGATTGGAGACACACACACACACACACAAATTATATATGTATATGTACATATGCACACGTGTGTATATGTGTGTGCATATAGGTGTGCATATGTATATACATACACACACACACACGTTATTCTTGTTTCGTTTTTTGTAAGAACCACTTGGCATAGGGGAGCAAAGCCGGCAGAGAGTAAGCTGTTAGCCTCTCGATCTGGGATGGTCAGAGGACCAGGGAAAAAGGATTTTATTCTGAAACCCAAGTGGAGCATCGTACCTCTAGAATATAAATATTCTAGTCTAATATGTCTCTTGGTGATAGGTGAGTAGAAGAGGGAACATTCAGGCATCCTGCCCCACCCAAAGGTAGAACTCAGAGTTTGCCTCCAAGACATGGAAAGGAGCATTCCAGATCCCAGATTAAATATCTGTCTGAACACAATCCCTGAAACGGCCTCCCCCAGGTCCCTGTAGCCTGGGTTTAAACACTTTCCACATGGAACAAATGTGACTTGACTTAGTGGAAAGAATGCTTGACTGGATGTCAAGTTTGAGACCCAGGCCTACCACTTAGAAGCTGTGTGACCCTGAGAAAGTCATCTCACTCTTGAGTCTCTGATGACCTCATCCGTCAAGGTAGGGGTTGGACAAAATGATAATAAAAGCGACTCACATTTCTATAATTCTTTAAGAATTATAATACTAGTTAAATTAAGTAACATTAATTAACTTGTAATGTTAATATTAAGAATTATAATATTAAGACTGCCTTCATGACAGTTCTGTGAGATAATTAATGCAAATGATGGTTGAGGGAAGTGAGGCTTTGAAAAGTGTTCAAGGTCACATAGTAAGTATCTGGGGCAGGATATGAACCTCGATCTGATTCCAAGTCCTATTTCTATTGATTATACTATCCCCCCAGCTCTTACTTGATGATTCTAAAACATCTACATGCCACAAGGAATGTCACTTTCTAGCACGAAAATATGCATTTACACAAAAAATATTAAAAAGTGTCCCTTGTTGTATGTTAAGTGGTCACCTTCATACTTCATCCGAGATCTGGGTGGGGCTGAGGCATTTGGGGTATGATCTGCACCAGGACCAAACTACCAGGAATGGTCTATGCATAAGTGTAGTATTTATCCCAGCCTAGCCTTAATTCTCTAATGTTCCTATCCATAGGAGTTGGAGTTGGACTCAGAGGTTAACTGGGCATTTACACGGCAAGCTTCACAGCAGCCTGTCCTTTCCATACTGTAGAAGTGGAGGGAGAGAACCCTGCTTGATGGCTCAGCCTCATGGGAATTCTGTCCTGATTTTGGAAGCAGTTTGACTTTGAAGCTAAGCTAAGCGTCTCAAGAATTGGAAACGAATTTCATTACCCAATACAATTCCTTCTCACGACGACCTAAGCTGTTGGCAAGTCAGAATAGGTGTTCTCCCCTTCACATTTTTCTAACTCTGCTGACTTATGATCTATTAAGGGAAGAGCCAGTCAGAAACTCTAGACTGGAAGGATCTCCTACATGGGAGGTCAAAAGCAATCCTATTTTGAAAAATACTGTAGGTGTTTTCAAAAAAGGTTCTGATCCTTCTAAGGAAGGGGACCACAGCTGGTGTTTTGACAATGATCAGACTGTAGGTGTGGAAGTGACTTTTTAAAGTATCTATTTGCAAATTCCCTTTAATGTATTTATAGGATCTTACAACCATGCTAATGCATTCTTTTAAATAGAACTTCTGGATTTTTTTTCCCCAAAGCACATGTTTGGAGCTACTGACATTATCGATTAAGAGGTAGTCCTTAACTAGTAGCCACAGACTCAGAGGCTGCCAAAACAAATAGCATTTCTGTTTATTACATGATATTGCTGTATTTGAAGGGGGAAAATGGAACTTGGGCCCTTTCTTGAGGGCAATTCAGAGGCAACGTGTGGTAAACTGGAAATCGAGGATCAAATCTGGATTCAGAGGGCTTGAGTCAGAGCCTTAAGCCTGACTGTCTTGCTTATTTACCAGTGTGACCTATGTCATTTACTCTTATTGCATGTTGGGTTCTTCCTCTGTAAAATGAGTACTTGGCAACAGGTGATCTCTAAGGTCCTTCCTGTGGCCAACTAAGTAATGTAGTGGACAGAGTGCCAGGACTGGAGTCAAGAAGACTCATTTTCCTGAGTTTAAATGTGGCCTCAGACACTTACTGAGTGACCCTGGGCAAGTCACTTAACCCTGTTTGCCTCAGTTTTCTCATCTGTAAAATGAGCTGGAGAAGGAAATGACAAACCCCTCCAGTATCTCTGCCAAGAAAACTCCAAATGGGGTCAGGAAGAGTCAGACATGACTGAACAACAACCAAAAAGTCCCTTCTAACAATAACACTATATGATTCACAGGCGCTTTAGGGGAATTAAAAAAAATTAAAGGGGAGATCAATAATATTTCTACTGAAGCTTTTCAGCCAGGGAAGCTCCATGATTATTATAATTATTATTCTTGCAAAATGTTGCATGTTGCAACATTGTAAAGAAAAATACCTTGAAATTCTCAAGTACTATGATCGATGCGATGACCGATCAGGATTCCAGAGGGCACAGGCAGCAGGATAAAGCATGCTACTCACCTCCTGGCAGAGAGGTGAAAGAGATGGCAGAATAAGATATATACATTCCTGGACATGGCCGATGTTGGAATTTTGGTTTTATTATGCATCTTTGCTTCGGGGGGGGGGGGAGACAAATGTCTGTTAACCAAAAAAATTTAAATATTGTATAATTTTATGGCATTTTAATCCAGAGAAGTAGGAAGTACATCCCAAAAACATTTTGATGATTTGGGCAGCTGAGAGATAACATTCTCTTTTGCTTCATAGGTAGGAAAAATGAGACGGAGAGCAGAGCAGTGATGAGCCCAAGAACACTCAAAAAGTCACTAACAGAACCTGGAGTAGATGCCTAGTCTCCTAATTTCTAATCTGGGGCTTAACTCGAGCGCTGCAACAGTATGCTGGGATACTCTGTGAGCCAGGGTCCCAACACATCATATACACACGCACATAGATATACACATGGACCTGTGTGTATTTCTGTCTGTACGTGCAGCACATATACATACACACACATCTACATCCACACATCCACACCCATATGTACACAGACACACATATCTATACGTATGTGTGTGTGTATATAGACATAGATATTATATATATGTATATCAAACTTCTTATCTAAAGAAAATCTAACCCATTCAGATATTTTGTTTTCTCATAGTCAGAACTGGTAAGTGATATGAGGTCCAAGGTGTACACACACAGGGCGATGAGGAAGGTATAAAGTATATAGAGACTTTGAGAACACATACTTTAACAGCAAGGCCCAGTTTAGCCTAAGTTAGCCCAACCTTAGGACCCTGATATCTTACTGAGGCAGCCCACAGAAAAGAGAGTCCTGGAGACGGGTGATTTAGCTTTCATGGAGATGGCCAGCTAGGATGGGGGTGTTGGATGAAGGACCCTATAATATAAACTCATTAACTTACAAAAATCAGAGCAGGCTTTCCATTGTAATGCTGCCATTAAATTCAATTAAATAAACATGTACAAAAAAAAAAAAAAACCAAAACCCTAGATCATTGGATCTGAAGTTAAAAGGGACCTTAGAAAGAGATGTCAAATGAGACTGGCCTGGAAAACTCCTGAGTGAGCCAGAACCAGATTAAAATGTAATTGGGAAATGTCTAACAAAATAAATCCAAATGCAATACAACACAGAAAATGTTAATTTGTGGTTTTCTAAGTCAACATGTGGGTCCTCAGGGAGCAGTTTCCATTTGTTTGGCACCACTGACCTTAGAAATCACCCCTAGTCTTATTCCATCATTTAAAAGATGAAGAAACTAATCCTAGAGAAAAAGAGGGACCTGTCTAGCGCCCCCCATCATGCTGTCCCTTTGAAGAGAGGCCCAATACCAAGGATAAGCCCATTCCTATTCAAAGTCCACCAAAAAAAATGAGAAGAGCCCAATAAGAACAAGATAGCACCTCAAAGTCTGCCAAACACTTTACATGCAAATCTCATTTCTGTGCATGCCTCCCATTTTAAAGATGTGGGTACTGAGGCCCAAAGAAGCTGAATGACTTCATTCAGCTAAAAAATGCCAGAGCTTGGCTCCACACCCAGATCTTTCTGACTCTAGTCTGAAGATGTACCTGTCTACTCCTCCACATGGCCTACCGTGTGCTAGTCCCTGAGAGCACAAAGACAAGAGATGAAAACCTCTTGACCTTAAGGAGCTTACGTTCTATTGGATGATGATTCTGTCCTTTTAGCACCTCCCTCCTTTTAAGTGCTGGGCTGCTACTATAACCTGAATCTTCTCCCAGTTCTTATGTCTAAAAAAAAGAGGCTTCTGTCCATAGCTGGCTATTCAGACCTACTGACATGATACCTCCTTCCCTCTTCATCTATTTTGAAAAAAGATTTTTATTTTATTTTTATTTCTTTTAATTGGGCAAGATTTAATTTTTTTTCTAATTACATGAAAAGATGGTTTTCAACATTCATTTTTGTAAAATTTTGAGTTCCAAATTTTTCTTCCTCCCTCCTTCCTCTCCCTAAGACAATAAGCAATCTGATATAGGCCATACATGTACAAACATATCAAACATTTCCAAATTGTGGTTTTGTCCATCATTATCAAAGAGGATCATGACATCAGGAAGATGATGTCACAACTTGTAAGTAAACTGGACTTAAGTGAGAGAAAGCTGTGCAAAGTCACCAGCCTCCCTTTCCCCTCCTGGGCCATCTGGGTCCAGGGGGCAGATAAAGATCAGGATGACTGAAGATGGCCCAGCCATTTCCATATTATTCATATTGTGAAAGAAAAATAAGAACAAAAGGGAAAAGCCATGAGAAAGAAAAAACAAAAAGACCCCAAAATGTGAAAATGGTATATGCTTCGATCTGCATTTGGACTCCATAGTTCTTTTTTTTGGATGTGGTTAGCACTGTCTATCATAACTGAAAGTTTTTTTTTAAGTCACATTCACAGAAGTGGTAAGAAGCACCACTGCACAGCGGATAGAGAGCTGGCCTTAAAAATGATCAGGAAGACAGGTCTTCAAGTTCCAGCTTGGACACCTCTGGGCTATGCGATCCTGGGCAAATCTCTGAAGGTGGCGGCTTGCTTGTAAGCTGAAAGAGACTTCAAAGGAAACTGAATCCAACCTCCCTATTGTACAAATGAAGAAACGGCCACTGAGAGGTCAAGTGATTTATCAGGGTCACACAGCTAAGTGTAGGAGGTAAAATTTGAAGCTAGATCTCCCAGACTCTAAACTGAGGGCCTCATCCACTCCACCACCCACACCCAGGAGTTCCCCCTACCAATAAAATCATAGATCAGTTCTTATCCATGCCCTCATGCAAGAAAGTATACAACAAAGAATTTGGGAGAAAAAAATGCATGATGAGACTCATACCATTCTGCCTCCAATACTCAAATCCTGTGTCAATTATATTATTGGTAATATATAAAGTGACAAATATTTAGCTTCCAGCCCCAACAGGGGCCTTTAAGATGACCTCTGTCTCCAAAATGTTCTAAAAGTTAGGCACCCAGAGATGCTAGTGGGAAGATAAAGCCCGTCACTTCGAACTTCTCAAACATCCATCTTCTCATTCACCAACTCTGAGGAATCCTTAATTAAATTAACATTGTCCCAGTGAGGGTGGGGGCAATTAGATTTTGCTCAAGGTCACTAGACTAGAATCCACACCTCCCTATTCCCAGAGCTCTTTCTACCGAAATCTGAAGAATAGTAACTTTGGCCACAACAGCATCGATGAAAGAATGTGAACATTTGTTTAAGGAAAACAAACAGTTCTAAGCATGGCCTCTTCTCTGTGATGGTGGCACGCGTAACTCTCTATCGGCAGCTCAACTACAGGTGACTCTCAGTTTGCTATCACCATTATGACAGGAGAGTATTACAACTCACATTTGCTCGGCATTTAAAAATTTATGGAGGGCTTCCCTCATGACACACAGGTGAGTGGGTAGTGCAAACACTATTTTACAAATAAAGAAACTGAGGGTTAGAGAGGCCAGGTGATTTCCCAAAGGTTACACATTCATACAGTAAGTAAGGAAGGCAGGACTAGAATCCAGAACTTGTAACACCAAGTTCTCAGGTACCACTCATGCTATCTCTTTTCTTAAATAGTTAACCAGAGGGCAAGGATCCACTTTCCCCCCCCAAAATCCTCTATTTAAAAAAATACAGAACTCCAGAGGTAGCGGTACTGCTAGCTTTTGCAGTTCTGGCACACCCACCTACCTGACAGCCAAAATTGTCCTAAGAAAATCACAGGCACTGTTTGATTCTAAGAACTCTCCTGGTTAAATATTAAGACAACATGAGCCAAAGGCACAGGAAACAGGAACTAGGGTGATTTTTCTCAGGCAGCTGTTCTCGTTCACTGTGTCCTTGCTTAGACATGCACAAACAAGTTTGGCTATTTATAGGTTAGTGGAGGAGATTTCCCAAAGAGCCAAGTCAAAAGATAACGGGACAATCCCCACTTGATTTGCCACCAAATTTCCCATTCCTAGGCCAGATCTGCAAAACTGTCAGAAAGCACGCTGGGCCCTCCAGAACCAGGCCGATAAACTAGGCGAAAATTTCCATGTCTAATTTGGGTCCTGAGCCAGTAGGTTAAGTCCAGGCATGGTGAGGTTTGCTTAGCCTGCAATTCACGTTCACCCAGCATCTTAGGATACTAGAAGCTGCTTTAAAATTATTGGGTTGAACTCTCTAGCTACTGGCAAGTCTGAAGGGGGGGTGGGGGTGGGGAGAGGGAATGTTCTAATTCTGGCAGGTACCCATGGATGGGCTGGTAAAATGTTTAGCAACCACCTCTGAAAAACCCTATACACTTGTAAGTCTAATTTGTCTTCTTAACATTTCCCCCATCACTTTAAGTCTAGACAATCAATAAAACAATAAATAAAGCCCTGATTTGCAGCGTTTGCCAATTTCCCAGATATAAATGCTCCCGCAGATAATTTCACAATTGGCTCATGAGAGCCAATTTTGAAAAAGTCTATCATGTGTCAGCTTGAAAGACGAATTTGCCAGGGCACACATCTATGTGCTTATCCTAATGTTCCACTTTCTGATTCTGGCTGTCAGTTGTACTTTCAGGATAACAGTGGTGGAAGGGAACTGGGAGATTATCTAGTCCAGGGGTGGGGAACCTGCGGCCTTGAGGCCACATGTGTCTCTCTAGGTCCTCAAAGGGTTTTTACCGAATCCAATTGATTTGTGAAGTCTGGATTCAGTCAAAGGGCCCCACTTGAGGACCTAGAGAGCCACATGTGGCCTCGAGGCCACAGGTAACTCACCCTTTATTTTACAGATGAAAAACTGAGGCCCAGAGAGGGTTAAGCCACTAATCCAAAGTTACATGGGTAATAAATAGAAGTGGCACTGAGATTCAAACGTGACTTCAAATCCAATAATTTTTCTATTAAATGATACTGTTTGAGTAAGTTCGTTAGGCGACGTGGCTCATTCTTAGCATGGAGTTCTTATGTCATGTATAAAACAAAATTCATCCTATCTCTGGGCGAGGAATTAAAAAAAATAGAGAAGAGTTCACTGAGAACTAGAGAGACAACGAAGATGAATTCCATCCTTTTCCCTAAGCTAACTTAGAGATTAAAAGAAACCAAAAGAGAGAGCAGTACACAACATGAAATTCCAGAGACTGGGAAGTGAGCTCTCAAAAGCTTAAAAAAGAATGAGGAGAGGGGAAAACAGGGAGGCTTCTCACTTTATTTTTCGATTCCTTAACTCCATTTAAAAAATTCTCCCTGTAAAGGACATTATGTCTTTTTTTCCCTTAATGTTGGAAAAATAAGGGACAGTTGATTATATTAAAACTGTATAATATTTGAGCTGGAGAAGACTTTTGAGACTACCTGGTCCAACTGCAAAATTTTATGGGTGGGAAAACTGAGGTCCCTGTGGGGATGAAGTGATTTACTCAAGGTCTTAGGACATTAAATAGCACTTGGATCTCTACCTTTTGACTCCTAGTTCCAGGGGGTTTCAGTATACTAAAACTCAAGAATGTCCTCGAGGGCCTTAGAGAACATTAAGGTTAGTCAAAGTTGGGTATTTACCTGATCATTTATGGAATATACATGGGAACCTGTTCTCCCTTGAGGGCTATTACTTTGCAATTTACAATGGGTGAAGAAGCCCTTTCTGAAAATTGTGCTTTGGGGGCAGTATTAGAGTTATACCACTGAGCTCTCATTGGCTTGAAGATTATCTTCTGCATATTTATGTACCAAACGGCTTAGACAATCCGATATCCTTCCAAACCTAGAGAAGGAAAATTAACTTCTTTGCAGGTAAGTTAGTCTCAAGAGAGACATCCTCACTCCTTCAATAACTTCGTTGACATTCGTACATTAACATTTCTCTACTCTTTGCCTTAAGCTAAAGCATCACAAGAAAATCAGACATTTACCTCTCTGTGCGGTCCTTTCAAAAACACATCACAGTTCAGAGCATTCACCACACAGAGAAACAAGAGAAAATGTTTGTGACATGAGGTGTGTCCTCCAGTCAAAACCCCCAATGTTAAGATTTTTATCCAGCTCTTGATCTCCTGGGCAAAAATTGTTTAAGCAATTTATACACTAAGCATAAGAAAACTATCCCATTGTTCTAAAGAAGTCATCTCTGAAGGACTGATCAAGCTTTCACAACAGAATTAGTGCACTGGTTCTTAATCGACGTATTGGGACGTTGTGGCACAGAAAGGTTATCCAGTTTTTTGTCTGTCTGTTTGTTTTACAAAGAAGATAGAAAGACTAAGGTGAAAATGGCCGTAACTTTGTTAAAGGTAGAAAGGCATCCTGTAGTTGTGTGTGTATGACACTGCCCTTCACCAGATTCAGTTCACAGATTCAGTCTTCAACAGATTCAACTCCCACTCAACAGACACGAACCTATGGTGCATGTATATGACGGCAAGGGCCTTGTTTCACATGGTCTCATGGTCCAAAGCACAAAGCATGTTTTCTCCAAGATCTGGCTCACAACTAAGAACTTTCTTTTTGGCTCTAAAATTTTGATTCTTTATAAAACAGTTAACAAGGAGTGTCAACCAGAACCAAGCTTAAGTAATACTACAAGCTCTGGAACTCAAATAAGATTAAAAGACTCAGCGGAAGGCCTATAGCATGGTTGTGGACTCCCCACAGAGGATTTAAGGGAAGACAGGAATAAGAGTCACTACAGATGAAAAGGGTTGGGTGGGTGGCAATTTTTATGACTGGAGGGAGTACCTACATCAGAAAAATTAAGGCCCCACTGAAATGTTATTTAAGGCGGGACTTTTTTACTGTTTCCTCTTTTAGCACTTATTTAATCAAGTGCCCTTGAAGGGTTTGGCCTTTATTTCTTTGATTAAATTAGGAGTCTTTGATGACCTCCTGGCCTCAAGGGAAAGCCTAGTTTACATGGGTTTGAGTCACATATTTGTGGTGTCAGAAGCTCTTAGGCCATGCGGCCCTGAACAAGATATATAAACCCAGAGGCTGGCATTCTTCCTTGGGGCTCTCAGCCACTGGAAGGGTGGCATGGGACTCTGGGCAGCCGTTCTAAGAGCTTCTTGGCTTGTGAACCCAGATGTTGATGCTTTCCTGGTAACTATGAATTTTGATCTGGTCTGTTTATATTGTGTATGTTTGCAATTTGTTTGTATTTGCTCTGAAGTTGAGATTGCTGGCTTTTCCTCCTGAACTAAGTGAATGATATTTGTATGTTGGATTAAAGTGAGATTGTTAACCCCTTAACGTTGCTTTCCTTACTAAAGCAGATCAGAGAACCTGTGCTGGCAGCGTTTTTGTTGTTGGGCTTGCATTGGTCTTTCACCCCCACAACAGCTGCTAGCCAAACTGTTGCTACACCCGCTGAACTAATGAAGTAAGTTAAGTTATTGAATGAGAATGAATGAATGAGGTAAGCCTGGAAAGGTAAACTTGAATCAAATTGGGGAAGATAACAGTGAAGGTACAAAGCAAAATGGCCCCCCCCACATGAAAACCAGGCATTCTTTAAGCCATTTCCAGTAAGTACAAGCAGCCAGCAATATGGAAGGTCACAATAACTTAGTAAGTCTCAAGAAAGCCTAGAGGAAGTATCATTTTCCCCTAAATAGGACATGCTATAAAGGGAGTACTTAGCTGAAGTTTCCAGCTTTCTCAAATTGTTCCTCAGCTAAATTCATTTCTGCCAATTACAGGCAGACAACTTCCCAAGGGTCATTTGTAGGAGCTGGGTGAGACTTTCTGGGACCTACCCTATCAAGGTCACTTAGAAATGCCAATGGAAAGCTGAGAGCCACAAAGTTCTCTCCCTCACTCATCGGTTCCCCAGCTGTTGGAGCGTATGCGTTTTAGAAAACATCTATACTAACTGCTATACCATTTCTGTTCAAGCTGATTTTTTGCGCAGACTTGGTTCTAATATACAACTGGGTGTAGGGGAGGCTTTAAAAAAAACCCTCAACTCTGCCATGAATAAAAAGTGTGAAAACTTAAGTTGCAGGAAAACTTAACAGAGGAGAAAATAAATAGGTATCAGATGAGCATAGAAATTCAGAGTTTATTAAATAATTTGGTGTTCAGAAATCCAATCAATAGTTTGGAAACCAGGCTACATTAGTAAGTGTTGGGGGACTGGTAGAGCTCTGGAGGGCTCTATTTGTCCTTAAAGCATATTATTAAGTATTACTGCTTGAGCAGTCTACCAGGCCACATGATCCTCAAGTGCAGCCCTTTGACTGAATCCAAACTTCGCCACCTCTGCCTTCTAGAGGATGATATGAAATTCGTCTACACACTCTTTGTTCAATATGTCTAGTCAAAGTTGGCAGGTTTCACTATACCTTCATCACCCATCAAGGCCTACATGACCTCCTCTTCCACCTATTTTATAAATTATTTGTACTTGGGAAAAATTCTTTTTCCCCCCAAGTATTTTGCTTCACTAGGCACTCAAAAGATATCACCTTCACCTTATTTATACAGAAAGTCTTCCTGTCAAAGACCTCAATAGTGTTTGTATTATGAATGACTCAGTTACTTGGCTTTTCTTTAAACTCAGTTTTCTGTCAAGTTTACTAAGTACTCAAAAAGACGGATCAGCAATCTCATCATCCTGAAAGTTCTCTCTAACTATGGAGACCGCAACCCATTCAACCACGTCCTCACCTAACAAGCTGGAGGTCTTCCTTGATTTCTGCTAACATCATAATGTGGAGCATGCTAGTTATTTATCTGCCATCCCTCACCCCTGCCAGAAAAGTATCTGCCCTATATATGAGGTCACCGGGGAATCTGTCCTTGAGACTTGAATGATCCAGGAAACTAAGGCTTGAACTACCGATGTGGCTTGCTGGTTACCTAGAACAGACCTATCCAACCTCAGGTTTTTGCTGAAGCCATAGATGACATATTTTGATTTGCCATTTTAGAGAGGGCTCTGGGGCAGCTCGGCTTCCTTTGCTAAAGCATCATGTAGGCGAGCCACATAAATCGCACTGTCATAACGGCATTGCTTGTAAGAACAAAGAACTTGAAATAAAATCTGGCCTCAACAATTAAGGAACGGTTGAATCATGGCATATAAACAGAATATCACTGTGGCAAAACGAATGATGAATATAAAAAATTCAGAGAAAGATCGAAAGATGTGTGTATAGCAATAGAGCATGGAGAAAGCAGAGGCAGAAGGGACAAACAGAGACAACGAGGATAGCACTGTAAAGACAATGCTAAAACCCAACCAAACTCATGTCACATGTGGTGTGCCACGCTGATACCGTACAATCAACACTGACATATACAGTCTTCCTATCGTGATCAACCAATGCTTTATCGACTGATTTCTGTAACACCTAGTAAATTCAAAAGTGGCAAGGGGCTTCTACTACCAGACATAATCATGCAATTAAGCAGTTTTGTTTGTTTCCAGGGAAGGTACTTTTTAGGAAGGTTTGTGGAAAACTGAGTGTTGTGTCGAAACAAAAGAAACGAAACAGTTAAAGTAGGTCGTGTTCACATAGGCTTAGCCAAGTGGACTCTGATAACTTTGGTCTTGGCCCCCACAGGACATATAAG
This sequence comes from Trichosurus vulpecula, assembly GCF_011100635.1. Taxonomy (NCBI): domain Eukaryota; kingdom Metazoa; phylum Chordata; class Mammalia; order Diprotodontia; family Phalangeridae; genus Trichosurus; species Trichosurus vulpecula. Next base: position 457,578,139 of record NC_050574.1, on the reverse strand, counting down.
GTCAGGGGAGTGTGTGTGTACCTATGCTCATCCACTCATCCATATGCTCCAAGTCTAGTTAAAAACACTTTTAACACCAACAAACCACTTAGTGCTCTAAAATTTTGTGTCTATTTGGACGGCCTTAACTGAATTTTTCCTGACCAAATTTTTTACTTGGAAGTGTCAAAAGTACTAAAATGTTGTGACAACGATGTTGATTCATTTGGATAGGTTTGCTAAGTTTTACATGCTACTTTTCCACTTAAGGGAGGGAACGTCTGTTCTGCTTTGTGTTAACTTGAACATAGCATGACTTGACAAGAAACTAGGTTAACGAGCGAAATATGGACAACTGACTAGTTAGAAATTCTATGTATACCCATAGGGGATCATAAGATTATAAATTTAGAGCAGGGAGGGACCCTAATGAAATCCATCTTGACCAGGGACTGGCAAAATAAGGCCTAGGTGCCCAATTAGTCCAAGGCCTGCTCTTGTAGTGCCAGTGAGCTATACAGTAGATTTCTTTTTTCTGCATTTTTAAATAAAGTTTAAAAATATATCAAAAAGTATAAAATTTTAAAATGTATTTTAAAAGAATTTATAAGGTTAAAATATATTTAGAAATGTAAAAGCCATTCTCAGTTCTCAGAGATGGGCTAGATTTGGCCCTCCAGCTATAGGACCCTCCAAGCCCTGATCTAGACCAACCCCTCTCAGATGTGTAAACTGAGACCCAGGCAACAGTAGTGACTTGCCCAAGGTCATAGAGGCAATAAGTAGCAGAACTGAGATTTGGACTCAACACCCCCCCCCCCCGCCCCTAAATCCTGAATCCTTTCCACTATTTCATATCGCCTCCCTCTTTCTCTATTGCATATAAAGGCATACCTCATGTACAGCTGCCCCCAACTCAGATCATTTTGCATTAAGATATTTTAATATATAACTAATCTTTTAACGTAAAGTGACAAAATCCCACTAGAACCACTTAATTGCCTCTTTATGACATTCTTCCTGTGCTATACTCATCAGCCAGGGATTGGACATTGTATCTGTCTATCATCTGAGGACTGGTCCAGATAAGTCTGCAAGAGGTTCATCACCAAAAGTAAGGTCAGTAGGTCATTCCTACAGCAGTCTGTGAACATCATGAACCGAGGAGTTATGGGGCTGTGATCTGTATTAGCAGCGGCTATGGCCATTCTAAAGAAATAAGTATCTTTGAACGATACAGGCAGCTCTCTCAAACCATAAGCAAACAACAATCTGCAGTGGTAACAGGAGTCTTCCAGTGGGAGTGCCCAACCCCAATAAAGTCACATGTGAGTCTAGAAAAAAACCATGAGATACACAGAGACACAAGGTGGAGCTGGTCTTCAGAGTTCTGAAGAGTCTAGCCTTTAACACATACCGGTTGTAAGACTCTGGGGCAAACTGCTTAATCTTTCAGCATACCAGATAACTCTCTAAGACCACAAAGTACAAAAGAGTTACAGCTTTTCCTTGGCAGAAGGAATTTTTTCATGTGCAATTCCCTACACCAGGGATATATCTAAGTAGAGAGGGGGTGGCAGCGGGGAAAGGAGACAGAGAAGGGAGGAAGAGAGAGAAGGAAAGGGAAAAGGAGAGAGAGAGAGTGAGAGAGAGAGAGAGAGAGAGAGAGAGACAGACAGACCTCCTCTGACCCTGCCAAATCCCTCTGAGGCCCTGTGACAGAGATGGTTGACTCTAAGCTCTGCTTAGAGGAGGATAATAGCGAGGATGATAACCAATAAGCCAGACCCCCATCTAGAGCAACGGTCTGAATACCTGGTATGTGTCACAGGCACCACTGGTCTTTCTGGTCTTCTCGGGGGCAATGCACCAGGTCTGCTGAGAGAATTTGTCTTGGGTGGTCGAGGTTTCTTTGGAGGGATGGCAGGAACAGAAGGCTTCTGTAAATCCAGTTTTTGCTCTCTCTCTGGTCTTTCTTTAAATCATTTTTAAAAATTCACAAAGAAAACATCTCTATTAGGAAGTGTACCTCTTAAGCACTTAACAGTATTTTTTCCTTACATGACAACTAAACAAACAAATGACTGCTCACATTCAAGGAGCCAAGATAAGAAACTGGATAATCCTCATTTACGTGTTACTGTTTTCCCTAGGCCCAACCTTTACCCTACAGCAGGGGTTCTTGACCTTTTCTGTGTCATGGATCCCCTTTGGTCAATCTGGTGAAGCCCTTCTCAGAAGATTCTCAAATCCATAAAATAAAATGCATAGGATTACAAGAGAAACCAATTATTTTGAAATAATTATATATATATATATATATATATATATATATATATATATATATATATATATTTTTTTTTTTTTTAAAGTTCCTGGACTTCAGGTTAAGAAGGCCTGCACCAGAGGGAAAATTTCTCTATTATTAATCTCACGATAACAAATTTCACAGAGTGGTCAATGGGTAAAAGCACATTTTTCATAATAATAATGTCATTCTATAATCATATTACATGATTATATGATGTACGGGGATGTTTCATTCACATTTGGGGGTGTGTGTGTGGCAGAGGCGGACACAATCCGGCAGGTGATTTGTGCATCTCACCATCTGTCTTGTTTATGCGATCAAGCTCTTTCCTTCATAATGGCTGACAAACTAGCCTAGAACAGAGAAGGCCCTTATTGTGCAGGATTCTCTGTGGAACACAATTCGCAGTAACAAGACAGCGACGTCGTCGTTCCCTGAGCCAGCTCCCTAGGGTGGAAGACTGGTCCTTCTCCCAGGGTAGCGCTCTCAGAGCGGTGGCCTTCAAAGAGCAGGCGCTGATTTGGTGGTTTTTACCTAGGTCATTTCTTCAGTTTATCTCTAATGGGATGAAACCTTTCTGTAAAACCTTTGGCAGGTGGAGAATATTTAATATTGTTTCATATTAAAATAATACTTAATTTAATTTAAATAACAGTTAATGCAAAAACTAATGCGAGGCCTTAAGTTGAAGTTGCAAGAGAATGACGGATAATTCCAGCTCTCTCACACGCTGCCTTGTAATAGCCCACGTATATTGTTGTAACATAATATATTATACTAAATTATTATATAGTATATATGGTATACAGTATTTGTAATTATATTAAATTATATATAACTGTATATCATATATAACATGTAACATTACATATTCTATTATGTAATATATAACACATTACATAAGATATAATAGATAACATTATAAATAATCTAATTATATCCAATATGGTGATAACACATTACATATAACTATATATAATATAATTCTGCATAAATACTCTATGACATACAGTTTTTACAACACAGAATTATAATCATACAATTACATACAGTATAACAGTCTGCCCATGCTAACATATGTGTATATACGTCCACTTTTAAAAGTGAAACCCTCTTGAATTCGCCTCTTGGAGCCTCCGCCCCCTCCGCCGCAGAATAGTGACAACAGTCCCTGCCCTACCTTCTGGGCTTTTGTGAAGCATAAAAGAGGCAGCGTGTGCAAGGGCCTCTGAAAAGCAAAGCTATTATTTATGACAAGGGTTTTGTTTTTCTTTCCTTTTCTACCGGAAGGAGGGGATAAGAGAGAAAACAAGGGTTCGTTCATTGAAAAAGAAAATTGAATGAAGAAAAGTGGTGCAATTCAAATTTGTCCTTGAGACCTGAACGGGTGATTTTTGCCCCAACTTCTGCAGCTGAACTTCTGAAATCCATTCAAATGATCAACCATCCAACATTTACTGAGCACATTTTATATGAAAGCCACAGAGCTAAGTAGTGTGGGGAGACACCAACTAGTGTAAGACAGGGCTCCCTGCCTTCAAGAAGCTTATAATCTAGAAATAACTAAAGCTCTTTGGTCCTAAGAAGTGCACGCTTAAAGGTCAAGTATACAATTTTCTCTTATTTACCAAGACTTGGTTCCTAAAAAAGTTAACCTGTCAGTCATAAACATTTATTAAGAAATGACTGTGCTAGTACTAGGGACATATAGAAAAGAAAAAGATCATCCTTGCTCTCATGGAGCTCACAGTCTAATTAGAGGCATCACCAAGGAAAAGCAAATTAACCAAACATCTCTGAAGGGATCAGTGACCAATTTTTGCCTTCCTCTACCACTCTAAGAATGGCCAATAGAGAATTAATTCCATACCTTTTTCTTCTGTTCTATTTGGAAGGGTTTCTGGTCTTTCAGGAGGTATCTTTTTAATTTCATGCTTTCGTTCTGTTGTACCTATTGAAAAAATATATCAGTACTAACACCATGATTGGCTTATTAGACGTGCCAGTATTTTAAAGCATTAGTAGTTAGTTATGGCGTAATCCAACATGAAGTGTAATGGTTTCAGTTATCTAGAGAATCTGAGCTGTGTAAAAATTACTTTGGCGTCGGTTTCCATCTGAAGAATTTAATGCTCTTGATTTACAGAACTAACAGAACCACAAACACTTTCTGATATTTAACCCTGACAGATCTTCTCCTTTCAATCTGTAAATATTTTAAATTCAGAACCAAATAATAGAGCACAATGATGCTATAACACTGAAGTATATAGATCAGGGAGTAGTTTGATACCACACTACATTGCTAAATAGAAAATTAATATGGACTTAATTCCATTTTTAAGTCAGAAAATATACAGAGACTATGTAGGAATTCTCCCTCAAGTCATCCTGCCTTGAAAAACCAGTTCTCAAGTATTAAGTTTTCAAAACAATGCAAGTAGTGCATTCCACCCTTAACCAAGTAGACTGTGACTGTTCCCTAAAACTAAAAGGGGATATCAGTGCTTGCTCCCTTCCTTTTAGTGAAAATTGCTGACTTACTTATGTGTCTGCCTCTGGTAAGCCAGTTATCCAAAGGAGAGTGAAACATCAGTAGGGTTTACAGACTGCAGGGGATTTTTGGGAGGGAGGGAGAGGGGGAAAGGTCATGTAATTCAGAGCTAACAGTCCTGCCACCTCATTTTATAGATCAAGAAACAAAACAAGGGAGGGAAAGGGACTAGCCCAGTCACACAGGTTGTTAGTAGCACTGTGGCTCTAAACCCAGTTACTCTTACCTTTACATCAAACTGCAAATTTAAAAAAAATTTTTTTTTTCATTTAGCACACTTCATCTAAACACCACTGGAGGAGTGGCAAGAATACTAGACTTGGGTCTGAAGACCTGGATTCAAGTTCTAGCTCCCCCATTTACTAGTCCTGTGAACGTCTTGGGCAAGTCATTTTACTTGCTTAAGATTCAGTTTCCCCATCTGTAAAAAGTGAATAATGTGCCTAAGAATAATAAACAACACCTTCTAGGGTTATACATGAGCAATAAAAATCTATCTATTTCTAAAGAAGACAATCATGACAGTAGGGTAACAACTGTCCCTTTCTAAAAACCCTAAAAATCTGCCTGATACCACAGAACTTAGCTTTCCCAATAACCTTGGTCACGAACAAAACTAAACAGCTCAGCAAAGATTCTGAGGGAATCAGACACTGAGGGAAGAATTTAAGAATATTCTAGACTTGGGATCGGCTGCACGGATCACTGCGTCCCATGTATATTCATTATCTCTCTTCTCTCTGCCTTCTTCCTTTCCTCCACTTCTCCCCCTCTTTCTCTTCCTCCTCTCTGCCTCCCCCTATCCCTGCCATGTCTTCTGACTGCCTTTAGAAAAAAATCAAATGGACTGGCATAATTTTAGCCCAATAAACTATTGACAATATAATAGCCACTAGGTGGCAAAGTTAAACTGCTCCATGCCAACAATGATGGTGACAAAATAGACCTAATTAGCACCACATTTCAGGATTTAACCTTTTTAATTATCAGCTGTGACCAAGGGAATGGGCAAGGGTTTGGATTAAGTCAGAAGGTCTTCCAGTATCATGCTATATTGTAGCACTTGGCCTCTAAAGAATGGCTTTAAATTGCCTCTTAATGCATGACAGAGAATAATCAGTGAGTGACCGAACACTTCAAACTGAAAATTCTGGGGAAAACAAACTCAGGGTTCCTTTTTTCTCTCTTACAAATACCAGTCTCTAGTTTTATTTGTAGAAAGCAGAACTTAACGATTTATTTAAAAATGAAGTGTTCCTTATGGGGGTTTGGTTTTGTTGAAAAGAAAAACGAATTCTATTGAGTCAAATAAACAGCCTCATTTCTATGCATGAGAATTTACTGCGTATCAAAATGACAGCATCTTTAGCCAATCACACTGAAAACACATCCAAGCTCCTAGTATTGGTTGTGCCAATACTCCTCCCGAACCCTCATCTACGGGGACTAAACAACACTGACATATTTGGGTCTAGTCTAAGCAACATGATGAACAATCAGGGCACTTAGCCATTACTGCTAGAAAAATCAGGGGAGGGAGAAACAAAAGAAGAACGCAAAGGGACCTCTTAATTAAGCAGGGAGAGATTTTAAATGCATTCATTTCTCAGCGGAGAGACAGTACGGTTTAGTGTCTGGAATCAAGAAAACAGGCTTGGAGAAAAAAAAAAAAGATGGGTTAAAATAAAAAGGCTGATTTGAGTCCAGCTTCTGACATGCATTAGGGAAAATCTCTCAGCGTCCCAAGTAATAATCCAAGACCATAATTTATAGAAGAGACGACTTGCACTTTCTCAATGGAAGTTGCCTCCACCAATGAAATCACAGGTTTGTACAAAACAGAAACTCTTTTTTCCCCAGATACATGAGTCTCTCTATGATACACGGGCAGGATTATTAATGAAGCTAACTCACACGGTGTGACAAAACAGGACTCCCTTTTGCTAGGCAGAGAATGAGAGAATATGGAGATCACGTAGCCCAGCCTCCTCATTTTACAGATAGTGAGGCAAAGTGATTTCGTCCCATGTCTCGCACTTTTCCTGGCTGTGTGGTACCATGGAAAGAATGTTTGGACTTTTTTGTCCAAAGAGACCTGGGCTCAAGCTCTGCCTCACACGTCTTCCCTGGGCAACCAGGGGCAAATCCCTTGGTCTCTCTGGGCCTGTTTTTTCTTCTGATAATAACTATGATGCTTTACAAAGGCTGTGGTCAGAGCGAGTGAAAACGTGAACAAATGGCTTTGCAAACATTAAACAGCGAGGTAAATTTCACCAATGTTGTTACTAGTATGGTACTGCCTCCCGTGGGGGGAAGAGGAGGTGCTGATGGACGTTTTGCTCCAGAAGTTAAACATATACCTACCAGAAATAACTTATTTTTTTTTACTGTTACTTGAATCTGTAGCCTTTCTCAAATTATAATTACTCAGACTGTCAGATCCAGTTCAAATCACAACTGCTTCCAAGGCTATTTGGCGGGCAAGGCAGCTGGAGGCAGAGTGGATAGAGTTCTGGGTCTGAAGTCAATCAATAAACTTTTATTAAGCGCCTACTATGTGCTGGCGCTGCTGAATGCTGGAGTTGGGAAGACTCGAGTTCAAATTCAGCCTCAGACACTTACTAGCTGTGTCATCCTGGGCACGTCCTAAGGCACCTCAGCTGCCTCAGTTTCTTCACCTGTAAAATGGAGGACATAAGAGCACCTACCTCAAAGGATTATTTTGAAGATTAAATGAGATAATATTTGTGGAAGTGCCTGGCACATCAAGTAGGTTCTACATAAATGTTTATTCCTGTTTCCCATTTGACATACCCTCATTCTGACAAATAATTTGTTAATAAAATTGAAAGGCACGTTACCTGCCCCTTGTTTGATGATAGGAGCTGACGGAGGAGGTGGTTTCTTAGGTCTCTGAAAAATGAATCAAAAACACAAAAGATGAGGCTGTTGGCAAATCCATTTACTCCTTTAAGAACTACAGACACTGTTTCCTTACTACAGTTTGGACAATACCAAAGAGCCACAAAAATATTGAGCAATCCACTCTCTAGGGATGTGAGTCTTTGGCACCTCACGCGAGTATTAAAATAAATTCAGCCTGCAAAACAAAACTCCAATTGACAAATGCAATACTGTTTCCCTATTTCTAAATTTGCAGCAGTCTTCTGGAAAAACCAGGCTCAGCAAAAATGGCACGAAACCAACATGCACAAAGCACCGCCACCAAAATAGAATTTGCAATTAAGATTTAATCAGGTGAACAACAGAACCATTCGAAAAGATTCCTAGGTACCCCGGGAGCTGAAATGTGCTTCTTCCAACTGTGGGTCTTCTCCAAAGGAAATGCTGGTGAGGGTGTGTGTGTGGGGGGCGGATGTCAAATTTCCATCCCTCTGTCTCTTGCCACTCTACAGCTGTTATCCCATTTGGGAGTCTCATCCACCCAGCAGCTCTACCCCCTGCCACCCCCTTGCTTTTATAAGGCAAAATGGGTTTTTCCACATCAGCTGTTATTTGTTTTTCTTTCATCTATTATCATTTTTTGGCAGACGCAAAGGAAAGTAGTCATGCAGTCAGTAATAACCTTTGCTGAACTAGTTCCAAAGTAGAAGCATTCGCAGTAGGGGAAAATGGTCAGGTTGGCAAACCAGCAGGCAATTCAGCGAACAGACAATTAAGAATGGGCACCACTAAGTAATTACAGTACCCACCCAAAGGAGAAAAGATGGCCAACTTTGGAACAAGAAACCTCTCAAAGACAGAAATCATTCACGACTGTCGGAAAGCATTCTCTTACAGACCTCAGGCCCCTCTTGGGGATATCACTACCTTTCACAACAGCTTAGCAAGGCCTGGTGGTTTAGGACTGTGCTGTAGGATCTCTTGTCCAATTCCCTCATTCGAGAGATGAGGAAAGTGAGGTCCAGAGGAGTTAAGGGATTGGCTTGAGGACCCACAGATAATAAATGAGTAGCAGAACTGGATTTAAACCCTCTAATCTAGTCAGTGCTTTAGCCAACGAGCCAGGGCCACCCTTGCTTGGCTCCGTGCCAATCCAAGCTTCCTATGTCATAACTGACAACTATGATTAACCGGTCTCTCACATATACCACTTGGCATAATGACTGAAGATAATCCAGGCCTATGAAACAGCTGAAATGGATAAGAACTTTGCCCCATCTTCCACCATGACGGCAGATCTAAGATGGAGAGATTTGGAGCCATGCCATCAGGCTCAAATAGAAACAGAAGCCTCTAAACTGTACATAAGGGGTGGGCAGACTTAGAAAATGACAAATCATTATTATCTATGTTCTCTTTTTTTCCTTAATTTAAACATTTTCCAATTACCCCCGAGTTTGGTTCAGGCTACACTCAGAAGTCTGGTAAGTTGTGTTTCAGCCCTGTGTTTGACACATCTGATTTAGAAAACAAAACTTTAAGGCGATTGGGTTCATTTAGACTATGGAAAAGGATACAGAAGGGCAGCTTAAGGAGGCTTCAGGTTTAAGAGGGTCTGCTACTGTGATGACGCTGACCATCCATTCCCCAACTTACAAAGGACGGAACAAGACAATACAACACGAATGGCTTAGGACAGAAATGATGAACTTCCCAGAACTGAGTTACGTTTTATTCCCTGGTTTGTTAGGAAAGGTTCATTTCAGCAAATATTTATTGTGTGTGCAAAGCAGTTGCACAAGGCGTTAGCCAAATGCAGAAGAGACGTGATCCCTATTCCTGTAGAACTTAGAGGTTGTAAGTACACCTTGGGAGAGTTGTCAGATAAGGATGCTGGGGCACTGTCCTAGTGGAGGGCAAGAATGCAGACTACGTGACTGATGTCGGATACTTATGAAGTGCTTACTCTGTTCTAGACACTGTGACTTCTCCAATTCTGGCATCAACCACTCACCTATCATTCTGCAAAGTCATTGTGAGATTTAAAGCCCAGCCCACCGGTGGGTACAAAAAAGTAGGGACTGGACAAATTTCTATTATTTATTCATTGGACACATGTTCACTGAGTACCTATGGCCTGTAGGGAGGGGGCACTATGCTACATGTGAAGACGGACAGAGAGAGGAATGCTCTGGTCCTCATGAAATCTATTGATACAGGGAACGAATGACTGTCCTTTAAAGATGAGGGAGAAAGGAAAGAAGGGGAAGGAAGGAAGGAAGGGAGGGAGGGAGGGAAGGGAGGAAAGGAAGGGAAGGGAGGAAGGGAAGGGAGGAAAGGAAAGAAGGAAGAAAGGAAGGAAGGAAGGAGGGAGAGGCAACTGCTCACACGCAATTCTTCTTCACCACTGAAGAACTGGCACCCAAAAGGAATGGTAACGTCTATGCCTTCAAAATGTCACATCCCTCTGCCCACGACCACCCCCATTTGATCAACTGTTCTCCCCCATCTATCCTTTTCAACAAGAAAAATGAGAAACCAGCTGGATGTCTTTTCTAGAGAAGGCTAGGTGGTACACTGGACTTCACCTGGGCCTGGAGTCTGAAAAACCTGAGTTCAAATCCAGGCTGTAGGACCCTGGGCAAGCTAAATAGTCTCCATTGGCCTCAGTCTCCTTAACTGTAAAATGGGGATAAAAACTGCATTTATCTCCCAGGGTTGATGTAGATACAAATATCAGATGAGACATTTGTAAAGAGCGCTTAGCACACTGCCTGGCATACATTAGGCACTGTAGGGATGATTTCTCCCTCTCCTCTCCCCCATTCCCTTCTCATTTTCACCTACATCTCCTACAATACACTTTCCCCTTTTGCTGTTCTTCTTGTCTCTCTGTCCTTCTCTGGATGGATACAGAGATAGCTGCTGCTGGGTAAAAAGAGCCTTGGATTTGGAATCAAAAGACTTGGATCTGCCGCTTATTCCTCATCTGTAAAATGGAGGAAAACGCTGCCTCCATTGGTTACCTCATAGGGTTGTTCTGAAAACAAAGCAAAAGTACAGGACCACAGATCTGGACCTAGAAAGGAAACTTCTGAGGTCACCCAGACCAACTAGATAGGAAGGAGGGGTTCCAAATGGGTACTAATTGTGGCAGAGCCCAAACGCAGCCCCAGACCCACCGGTGCTCCACGGGCTTCCCTCAGAAAATGTAGTGCATTCTATAGCAATGTTAGCTGCTCTTGTTACCAGTATAAATTATAACGAGGACAAATGTGTGCCTCTACTTACTAAAGCTGTTGCTGAAACTCCTGGTTAACCTGTCTTCAAGAGAACTGGGGGACTGATTTGGCCAGGCGAAAAAAAACAAAACAAAAAACCCAAGGGTAACTTTTTCACCAGCTGGCTGGGTCTAAGTTCAGGGCCTGAATCTGCTTAGCCTCGCCCTAACAATGGGTACCCTTCAATGTCCTCTTTGTGTCTGGCCTGTCACTTACTGGCTTTGACCTTTACAAGAGCCTCATCTTGATTAGAGCATGAATCCTAGTGTAAAATGACAAAGCCTTAAATTAAAACCCATCACGAGCCTGTACTGCTCCTGTGCCAAGGGGAGCCCTCACTGCTGTGCCATACTTGGCATAAGCAGAAGCAGCACAAAATGTGACAGGCCAAGGCACCGAGCCACACGAGAGGCTGAGGAACGCTGGGGATAAAAGAGGGTGCATGTGTGCGCGCGCGTGCAACAGAGCCGATGGCTTTATATGCAAAATGAGAGTTCTGATTTGCAGCCCAAGCTGTTGCACAGGAAGACTGTGGTGAAGCAGCTGGAGTCAAGTCCCGAGAAGGCAGGGATCAGACTGTAGGTGAACTGTCTGTCTTGCCTCCATCATGCATGATTAATCTTTGGCCAGGTGCCTGATTTGCTTATGCGGATGGCTTGCAGTTTTGTTTTGTTTTCTTCTGGAGTCACACTTCACTTTCTTTAGTTTATTCAAATTTAATAGTGTCCATAACATGAAGATCTACCATCTTGAATGTGCCTTTTGAATGGAACGTTTAGATGAGGTGTATTTTGTTTTTGTTTTTCTTTTAATAAAAAAAGTCATTTAAAAAACAAGCTCCCTACACACGGACTTTCCTGATTTCCCACTTAATTCTAGTGCCTTCCCCAGAAATTATCTCCAATTTATCATATATACATATATGTTATAAATGTATGTGTGTGTCTAGCCATCCATCTAGTTTGTACATAGTTGTCTACAGGCTGTTTCCCTCATTGGACTGCTAATTTCTTAAGATCAGGGACAGCTGGTTTTGTCCTGGGTTTTTCTGGCCTTTCTCTGGACCCCTAGCACTGAGCAAAGTGCCTGGCATGTAGTTTAATAAATGTTTGTTGACTTGACTCATTTGTAGAAAGAAGTCATAAAGACGTAACGAGCATGGATCCAAATAGTAACACCAAATTTATATACAAACTCTACTATGACGAATAAAAGAGTAACTAGGAATTAGGGCAGTAAGGACAAAAGCGTAGAACAGAGAAATTGGTGATAAAATATTGCAGCAAGAATCTATGCAAATTTAAAAAAAACAAAAACAAAACTGAGTTTCCTGGAGTAGGTTGATTTTTCCTGAAATTCCCAAATGTAACTTGATAGAGAGTTGGGATGATGAAGTGGCTTGGTTACAACAGCATATGCCAATAATGAGCCTTTTAAAGATTTACAGTCATAAATTATTTCCCAGTTTCTGAAGGTTTTCTGACATTTTTAAATCTTGGACAAATTTTAAAAATCATATGCTCTTCGAGACAGACAGTACTTACTCTCCAATTAGTCAGTTTCCTCCCTTCTTCTGCCAACTTTGATAATAAATGTGTTAAAAGAAAACCGTACTATTTTCAGCACAGCTGACTTCTGCAGGTGCGATTTGTAGACAGACAAAAAATAGAGAATGTTAAAGCGGAAAAGGTCTCAGAGTTCACTGAATTCAACCCTTTCATTTCACAAGTGACGGAACTGAGGCTCACACAGGGAATGATAATAAGCATGGAGCAGTGCAAAGAATTCAGTATCTACAGTCACAGGACCTTGCCACTTGCTACCTCTGTGACCTTGGGACAAATTCTGCGCCCTGTACCAAACCCCGCCGCTGCCCGCAGCCCCTTAGAATGTGGGCCTCCTGAGATCAGGGGCTGTTTCTGTATTCATTCATGAAACATTTATTAAGGGCATACTGTGTACAGAGCTCTGTGCTAGGCACAGGAGGAGTTGTAAGGTCAGGGGAAGCAAGGTCTCCCTCTTAGGGAGTTTCCACAGTCTAGTACAGGAACAAGACACAGATTGAGGATGTCTCCAAAGTCTTAGCACGGTTTTAAGCTTTATTAAAGCTTTAATCAATAAACAATCATTTAATAGCTTAAAACCACACTAAGACATCTGGGATGTGCAGTATGGATAGGCATAATATACAGTATTACATAATATAAAAATGCATAAATGTATGCAAAAAATGTATAAATAATGTATACATGCATTAGAGGGTTGCCAAAGAATTATCTGAGGTGCAACATGTGAAGGTCACTGTTGCCCAGGTGAAGCCAGGGAAGACTTCATGAAGGAGATAGCAATCGAATTAGGCTTTAAAGGATGGGATAGAAATTAAAAAGACAAACTGTATTTCAGTATTTTCCCCCACCATTTCATTATATATTAAGCAACCCTTATTTCTCCTTTAAAAAAACAACGCCTTTCACAAAAAGCACCGATGTCACTTCCTACTAGTCTCAGCAACTCTCTCTGCCCCAACGGAACCCTTTTCACAACGAAGAAGCATAATTAAGCAAAATAAATCAACACCCCATTGGCCATGTCCGACAACGTATGATTCTTTCCGGTTGGCTCATATCCTCTCTGTTGACAGGAAGAAGCTGTGTTCACATCACTAATCCTCTGAAATTACTCCATTTATCAAAGATCTGATTTATTTTATAAAAATGCTGTGGTCATTTTGTAAATGATCCTTCCGGCTTGGCTTATTTTGCTGTGTCAGTTTGTACAAATCTTCCCAAGTGTCTCTGAATTCTTCATATTGTCACTTCTCATAGTGCAGTGATATCCCATTACATTTCTATAACAGAATTTGTCCAGCTGTTGTCAAATCGAGGGGCACTCAGTTTGTTACTGCAAAAAGTGCTACCGTAAGTATGCTGGTATGTAAGGGATCTTTGACTTCCTCTCCTGTATATTCCTAGTTATGGTATTGCTGGGCCTAAGTACATGTATCATTTAGTTACCTTTCTAGTATAATTTCAAACTGTTTTCCAGAGGGATTAGATCAAATCTCAATTCCACCAATAATGAATTAGTGGAGCACCTAATATACATTCATTTATTTAATAAAATTTTATTAAGTGCCTGCCATTGTGTATGTGACACACCCCATTAGGGGACGAGAGCAATAGAGGGTTAAGTAAAATACAGGCCCTGATTTTGAGCACCTTACAAATCTAGTACTTTGTGGCTAATGCTGTGGAAGGCCCAGTATGGGATATAAGAAAAGAAGGATATGGTTGCTATGGCTTTCAAAAAACCTGCAGTCTAACAGGGCAAATAAAACATACGGACACAAAACAACTAAGAGGACAATGAGATCATACTGCTACACAGCGTGATAAAGACTAAAACCTAGGATTGTAGTGGACCGCAATGTCAAGATAACACAGCAATGCAATATGGCTGCTGAGAATATTAACTTTATCCTAAAATGCACTGAGGGTCAGAGAGTTCCTCTAGTGAAGTAGTGGTCTCCTCTAGGTCTATCCTGGTCAGACAATATCTGGAATATTGCACTGAGTTCTGGGTGCCTCATTTTAGGAAGAGTTTAGGTAAGCTAGAGAGGGTTCTGAGGAGGACAACCAAGGTAAGATGGCAGAGGGCCTTGGGATAAGCCCTAGGAGACTTCCTGAAGGAAATAGGGATGCTTAGTCTGGAGAAGAAAAGACTGTACAGGGAGGTACATAATAGATACCTTTTTTAAAAAATTAATTAATTTTTAGTTTTAGTTTACAACATTCAGTTTCTCAAGTTTTTGAGTTTCAAATTTTCATCCCCTCTTCCTCCCCCCTCCCCACCCAAGACAGCATGCAGTCCGAGATAGGTTCTACATATACCTTCACACTGAACATATTTTCACAACAGTCAAGTTGTGAAGAACTATAACCAATGGAATGAACCACGAGAAAAAAGTAAACAAAAAAAAGAGCCAATAGTTTGCTTCAATCTGCATTCAGATTCTGTGATTCCTTCTCTGGATGTGGATCGCTTTTTCCATCAGGAGTCCTTTGGAGCATTGCTGAGAAGAGCCAAGTCTATCAAAGTCATTCCTTACAGAGACCGTGTGTCTGTAATCTTGTATAATGATCTCCTGGTTCTGCTCCCCTCGCTCAGCATCAGGTCGTACAAGTCTTTCCAGGTTATTATGACACGACCTCGCAAGTGTCTAAGGAATGTGACCTTGGAGAGGTATTAGACTTGTTCCATTTGGCCCCAGAAAGAAAGAACTAGGAGCAGTGGGGAAAGATCACCAAGAGGCAAATTTAGGCTTGATGTAACAGGAAAAAATGGAAATAATTTTATTAAAATAATAATAATTATTATTATTACTAATAATGCCTGGCACTTGTAGGTTTGCAAAGTGCACTATCTCATCGTATCTTCACAACAGAACTCTGGGAGGCAGGCACTACTATCATCTCCGTTTTATAGATGAGCAAACCAAGGGAGAAAGAGGCCAATGACTTGCCCGGGATCACACAGCCAGTAAGTGTCTGGGGCTGCTTTTGAACTCAGCTCTTTCTGACTCTAGGTCTGGCTCTCTATCCACTGCAGAACCAAGCCACGGCAGATATTACTACTCAGGAGGCCAGAGCTCCCTTCCAATAAAGATAGGATGACCAACCATACGTTGGGTGTTATTAAAAGGGTATTCTTGTTCATCTTATGGGTTGGCCTCTGAGATCCCTTCCCAAGTCTGCGACTCCGTTACAATATAATACATATATACAAAATACATTATCTTCCAGATTGGTTATATTTTTAGGTAATACTGCATGCATCTTGTAGACAAGAGATAAATATTTATTTTTGGAGGAATGTGAAGAACTAAGTATTTTAATCTTTCAAGCTAGTTGGAAGATGGAGGAAAATTCAGCATTATCAAACTGTTCCAGCTTTAAAATCCTTCGGTCTGAAGGACACGTGACCAGAAACACTTTCTCTTTTATTATCTAAGCCTTCTTTCCTGCTCTGTTTCTCCACTCTGGCCTTCTGAGCCAGGGTCTCAGGCTTCTCTGTATCTTTCTCAAAAAGCCTAAACCTTTCTTCCTGGATCCTTATAGTTTCTTCTGGTCTTACAAGAACCCAAACTGTTCTAACATAATTAGTATCATCTATGAAGATTGCTTTGCAGCTGCTTTCAGAGTATTTACCCTTTTGCCTCTGGCACCTCACGTCAATGTCAGGACCCGGGACAGATCCTCATACACTCTTGTTTGTAACACAAATAGCTAACAGAATCTGAAATGTGCAACAAGAGATAAGTCATTGCTCTCCCGGCATCGATCATTTAGGCGCAGAACCAAAGACATCCGGGCTCCGGAGAACCTGGAGACCACTTTCTTGGAAACACAGCCAGGACTCCCATATGTCGCTGAGTAAACGCCTGAATCCATGCCCTTGCATAAAACCACCAGAATTCACCAAAGAATTTTTGAGCAGTTTTAACTGAGCTCAAGAACTACCTCTGAATGAATGCTGTTCCTTCTCTCCCCCTACATCATAAGAATTTCTCCTCCTTCCCCGGTGAGTGATTTAAACCACAGCCACTGGCAAGACAAGATGACATCTGTCTAAAACAGGTGGCCGACTGTTTCATATTCCCTCATCCACACAGTGACTACATGTTAATGATTCTGATTGTCGTTACAACATCGACTTTTGGCAAATTACAGCATGGTCTCTAATCACTCAATCTCAAAATCTCCTATAAAAGAAGGACATGACAATAATGAGCTTTTAATAACAAGAAATATAAGGCTGGTTGGCTTTATAAACTAAGGAAAAAATTATATGCAATAAACCAAGAGCTTGCCAAAATGAAATATCACACTGGAAGTACTTTTTTGAAATCTCTGACAGCTATTATATCTTTTCTTAAACCAACCAACCAATCGATTGATCATTCATTCATTCATGCAACAGCCATTTATTAAGCAACTGGCATATGCAAAGCACTGTGCTAGGTAGGCTCCAGAGGATAAAAAATCAAGATAATTAAGACTTGGTCTCTGCCCTCATGGCATTTGCCATCTAATTTGCATAATTTAGATTATGTAAATTTAACATGCAATGCAAGCTAAGCTAAAAGTATGTGAAAACAGGTGGTGACTGTTGATATTCAGGGTTAGTACACTCTTCTACCACCCTGAAGTATATGTAGGAACCAAATTAAAAAAAACAAACCAAGGTGTGGTATTGAGAGCTAAAAGAGAAGTTTTAGAGATCAGGCAGTCTAAATTCCTCATGTTACAGATGGCTCAATGCCTTCCTTCTAGTCCCAGCTAAAGTGTCACCTTCTGAAAGAAGTCTTCCCTAGCCTTCCTTAATTTTAGCACCTTTCCTCTGACACTCCCTACTTTTCTTGTACATATCTTGTTCACACGTACTTGCTGGGGTGGCTAGGTGGAACGCTGGCCCTGGAGGCAGGAAGACAAATGAGTTCCATTTGACCTCAGACATTTCCTAGCTGTGTGACCCCGGGCAAGTCATTTAACCCTGGGGAAGGAAATGGCAAACCACCGGGGTAAGAAAAACCTGATGAGTCAGACACAACTGAAACAACTCGACAACAACAACAACAACAATATATATGTGTGTGTGTGTGTGTGTGTGTGTGTGTGTATATATATATATATATATATATATATATATATATATGTAATTTAAAATTTTTTTTGCATGTTGTTTCCTTCATCACACTGTGAGCTTCTTGAGAGCAGGGACTGTTTTTTGCCTTTCTCATATCTCCACTGCTTGGCGCAGTGACTGGCACAGAACAAGAGCTTAATAAATATTTGTTAATAATAATAATGATAATTTAATAATTAATAATAAAAACTAAACTTGATTAGACTTCTTGTTCTTGGCCACAGAGAACAGTACTAGGAACGATGGAAGGGAAAATGACATCACAAAGTTACATAAAAGTAAAAAGGGACTGCCTCAGGAGGCAGTGGGCCTGCTCTTCCTGGCAGACCTCAAGCAAAGGCTGGACTGACCACCTGTCAGGTGTACTGTGGGAACACTTCTTTCAGCTATGGGTTGAATCAGACGGTCTATGAGTCTTCCTCCAATACTGGGATTCCATAGTTTTGCTTCAGCCTTTGACAAAGTAAAACTTGAATCAGAGTCATGAAGCCTGATGGCCTCTTTAAATTCATTTTCTTGGCTCTTACATCCTGAGTTTTCATGACTGGGGCAACGCAGCTGCTGAGATTGCTGGGCAAGGTGACATACAGGGATGCTGTGAGGGAATGCTTCAGAACTTCACTGTGTTCCTTTGAGAAGGAAGGAAATAAGGCCGAGCTTGGCAATGGGAGAGTGCTCGAGATTCTCGTAGCTGGCAAGGGCCCAGCTGGAGTCCTCCTGGAAATGTCTGCTGCCCAGCGTGATGAATCAAGATACACGTGGCGGCAATGTGTTCCATCAAGCATGAATCCTGCCACACAGTAGGTCGAGAAGACCTAATGTCATGGTAGTGTCTACCCTCTATCCACAGAAAAGCAATGGCCTCCCTCCTAAAGTCTCTCTCTAGAAGAGTGTCTGGATTCCCAGAGAGAGGCTCATTAAGGTAACATTTCTTACATCTGCCTCCTCTCTGTTCGTAATGCCTCTACCTCAGCTCAGGTTCTCATCCTCTCTTGCCTAGACAATAACAGTCATAGCTACTAGCTAGAATATATATAGCACTTTATTGATTGCAAAGCACTTAAAAATACCTCATTTTGTCCTCACAACTCTTCTGGGAGATTTAGCAAGGGTATAATATCAGCTTGGTTTGAAAAACTTGAAAGTTGGGATTGACTGATCAGGGAATAGGCATGGAGGGGAGAAGTTCTTTCTGTAGAAGCATGCATGTATGTTTATTTATGTGTGCACACATTGCATGTATATTTATGTATGTACACATTGCATGTATGTTTATTTATGTGCGTACACATTGCATGTATGTTCATTCATGTATGTACGCATTGCATGTATGTTTATGTGTGTACGCATTGCGTGTATGTTTATTTATGTGTGCACACATTGCACGTATATTTATGTATGTATGCATTGCATGTATGTTTATTCATGTGCGTACATATTGCATGTATATTTATGTATGTACATGTTGCATGCATGTTTATTTATGTATGTCCATATTGCATGTATGTTTATTTATGTATGTACATATTGCATGTATGTTTGCAGACCGACACACACGTACATTCATTCGTTTATCCTGTAAACAACTACTTTTAAAGCACCTACCACATATAAAGAATTTTGCTAGGAACTAAAAGATACAAATCTACTAAGAGTATATAAATATATATGTATATACACATAGTTGTTTTAAGAATATAAGGTGTATATATTATGTACATGAGTGTGCATATTATTTTTAAGATGACATTTTACTAATACATTTCATATTTCAAGATTTTACATAAAGATCTATATCTTTAGTTTTTATCATTGCTTCCCCAAGTACTCAGCCTATAAAAGCACACAAGAAAGGAGTCATAGGCCTGGCTGGCTGGCTGGCCTTAGACACAAAGGAAATTTAAAAATTTTCCCTATAGTCAGTCTCTAGGGCCTGAAATTTCACCATTAGAGAGACACTCCTTCAGACAGTGATAAGAATTTTCCATTCAAATGCAAATTATCCATGGAAAGAGTTATACATTAAGCTTGTGGCCTGCTATTAATACCATACCATTCCTTTTCAATATGAGAAATAGCTTAGGAACCCAACAGGGACAGGGAGAAGTAGGAGGCAGGAAGGGATACCCCTTGTGCTTAACAGATGGGAGGTATCATAAGGATACTGGCCTACTGAGGTGGGTAAGAGGGCCATAAAGTGGGAAGTAGGAAGGGACAGATAACGAATGTCCCCATCCTTCAAAATCTCACTTCAGGTTAGCCCCTCTTGAGAGGAGAACATGGTCTCAGAACTCTACTGGGAAGTGCATCTGCGCGTGGTTCGTTGGTTGGTTGTTGTCTTTCGTTCTTGAAGAGGACCAAAGTGGCATCACTGTGCTAGAGTCAAGATTCGGTGTGTCTGACTGTGGCTGATCAGACCAATACAAGCCCAGAATACTCTACCACAGGTTGGGCACAAACAGTCCGTGTGAACATTTGGGGTTGGACACCCTAAACTTGCACATCCTGCGGTTCCTTTGAGCTATTTCAATTCTGCTTTGCTCATAGGGCACAGCACCTCCTCTGATGTGAGCACACCATGCTGAGAAGTCCTGTGCCAATGTCTCCCACGTCACACAATCAATTCCAAAGCTCTTAAGTGAGACCTTGAGAGTGTCCTTGTATTGCTTCTTCTGACCACTATGTGAACGCTTGCCCTGTGTGAGTTCTCCATAAAACAGTCTTTTTGGCAAGTGTACATTTGTCATTCAAACAACGTGGCCAGTCCATCAGAGCTGTGCTCTCTGCAGGAGAGTTTAAAAGCTTGGCAGTTTTGTTCGAGTAAGGACCTCACTGTCTGGCACCTTATCCTGCCAGGTGATCTTCAGAATCTTCCTAAGACAATTCAAATGGAAGCGATTCACTTTCCTGGCATGGTGCTGGTAGATTGCCCAGGTTTCACAGGCACACAACAGTGAGGTCAGCACCACAGCTCCGTAGACCTTCACTCTGGTAGTCAGTCTAATACCTCTTCTCTCCCATGCTTTCCTTCAGAGCCTCCCAAACACTGAGTTGGCTATGGCAACACATGAGTCAATGTGCACATCCCTGGAAAGTACACTACCAAGGTGAGTGACCTTATCCACAGCATTCAAAACTCCATTTGCTGTAACCAACGGTTCCACGTGTGGATGGTGTGGTGCTGGCTGATGGAGCGCCTGCGTCTCTTGGTGTTAATTCTTAGGCCAAAATTAGCACGAGCAGCAGAGAATTAATCCAAACTTTGTTTCATCTCGGCTTCAGAGGCCATATTGAGCGCACAATCATCTGCAAACAGAAAATCATGCACCAACACTCCCTCCACTTTAGTCTTGGCTTGTAGCCTTTTCAGGATGAAGAATTTACCATCAGTGCAGTAGCCGGCCTTGATGCCATGCTCATTCTCATTGAAAGCATTTGACAACACGGCTGAACATCTGGGCATGATTACGAAGCAAGGTTCTAGGCAAGCTAAATCCTGTCACCACCCAGTTGTTCCTTCTGTTGGTTACTGCTCTAAACCAACTTTAATTCACTCCTTCTGCTGCGCTCATGAAAGAAGGTGGAGGGGGCTGGTGTTTAGTGGCAGAGTTCTTGTTCCGCTTAAGGATGCACTCTGACTTGTTGTCTGAATTTATCACCCTCCTCAAACATGGGCAGGATTTAGAAGGTGGTATACTGTTCTATTTTGTCCTACCACCAAGACAGGTAGGGTGGTGGGACGGAGAGAATGCTAGACTTGGAGTCAAGAAGACTGGGGTTTGGGGCGGCTAGGTGGCTCAGTGGACAGAGTGCTGGCCCTGGAGTCACAAGGACTTGAGTTCAAATTCGGCCTCAGATGCTTGATACGTACTAGCTGTGTGACCCTGGGCAACTCACCTAACCCTGATTGCCTAACGCAAAGAAACCAAACCAAGACTGGGGTTCAAGTCTCACTGCTGACACACGACTCTAGAAAGTCACTTCTTCTTCAGGTGCTGTGGACAGAGCGCTGGGCCTAGAGTTAAGAGGACCCGGGTTCGCCTTTGACTTCAGATACTAGCTGTATGACCCCGATCAATCACTAAACCTCTGTTTGCCTCAGTTTCCTTCACTATAAGATGGGGATCACATTAGCACTCACCTCCCAGGGTCGTTATGAGGAACGAATGGGATAATATTGATAAAGCTTTCAGCACGGTGCCTGGCACAGAGAAGAAGCTCACTTCATAACTTGTCTTCTTCCTTCCTCCATGAGCCCCGGTTCCCTTGTCAGTACTAGTAGTAAGAGCTGGCATTTCTGTAGTACATTAACGTTTGCAAAGCACCTTACACGCACTATCTCGCTTGATCCCCTTGATCATCCGGAAAGAGGCATTTTATTATCCCCACTTTACAGATGGGAAAACTGCGGCTCTGAAAGGTTTGCGACTTGCTCAGAGACATAGAGTCATTAAGTGTCTGAGGCAGTATTTGAACTCGGGTCTTCTGGATTTCAAGTTCAATGCTCCATCCTCTGCCCTATCTAGCTGCCCCAGTAATAAGGAGAGTAACAGTCGCATCTAACATGCAAAGGTATGATACACTAAGTAAAGTACTTTGCAAACTCTGAAGCCTTACCCAAGCGCCAGCTTCTGATGGCTGTGCTCTAGGAATGAGAACTGAGGACCTTCTTCTCTGAGATAAACACTGACTACCAAGAGAAAGCTGCAGACTAGAAGAACCAAGAGAAGAGATGGAAGCGCCGTCCAGATCCTCGGTCCTGGTGGCCTTTTCATCACAACCACGTCCAGGTAATGTTGGACATGACCGCACAGGTACAGCCTAGATCAGGCCGTTTACACATTTCGGGTAGGGGACTGAGGGATAGAATCTAGAATTCAAAACTTTTAAATAACAACAAATGTTTAAAATGGTTTTTACATATGAATGGGGGAAAATAAAATATTATTAAAAAATAACCCTGTCCAAGTGCTGTGGAGATATAAATTTTTACCTGCAGAAATGAGGCGAGATGATGAACCAAGTTATTCCACTTACTGCTTACTGCATAAAAGTACTTTAAGTGTGATCCTCACGTGGGGACACTCCTTTGTTAAGGAGAAGAAACGCCAGCATTAAACAATCCTCTCCTTGTATGTTCAGTTAGTAATCTTCTCTGTTGTAATCTCGATTCGGGTGATAAAATTTCAAGGTTTCCCCCCGCCCCTTTTCTTTATAACTTTAGCAAAAGGCTTCATTTCACTCCATGCTAAGACAATGGTAATTTCTTCCAAGATTGTTCCCAAAATAAATATTACCAGTTGAACAAATAAGTGACTGGTAATCTGACATTCCCTTCCTACTTTTCCAGTTTTCTGACACCTTACTCCACTCTACGTATTCTGCAGCCCAGTGGCACTGGCCTCCTTGCTGCCCATCTCCTGGCTCCAGGCATTTTCACTGGCTCTCCCCCTTGTCCAGAATTCTCTCCCTCCTCATCCCCACCTCCTGGCTTCCCTGGCTCACTTCAAGTTTCAGCTAAAATCCCACCTTCTACAAGAAGCCTTTCTCAATCCCGCTTCATGCCAGCGCCTTTCCCCTGGGATAATCTTGAACACAACCTGTAAATATCTTGTTTGTACATAGCTGTTTACTTGTCTCCTGTTAGGCTGTGAGCCTCTTGCCTCTTAAGTAAGGGCTTAATAAATGCTTCTGGAGTTGACCGGGCAGACTATATGCCTTGAGATAAATACAAGGTATGATATCCTCAGGCTAATTATGAAAGCCTGTCTACTGTAGGTTCTTCCCAGTTAATCATCACATCACATGGGGGTGCTGAGCTTCTTGAATGCCTGCCAAGACTGGGCTGCCTGATGGACCAAACACAAGTTCAAAACAATATGTCCACAAACTCAGTCACGTGTGCTGCAGCTGAGTAGCAATGCTGGCTCTTCAGAGACAGTGAAAAAAGGGAACACGATCAAAAATTGTATCAGAAATGGCACCTTTTCTATGTAAATTAGTAAAGACTGACTAATTTCCATGACCGGTGAAGACTTGTCCTGCTTACCTCACAAAGATGATAGTGTTTGTATCAGAGTGCTGACAGCCTTATTAAGCACCGGGAACTCTTCAAGCCTGGAGGAAAATGTCCTTCATCTGGAAGGACCTGGGAGGGGCCCTGGCAGATTTCACATTCCCTGTACTCACTCTGAGTTCAGCCAGATCTAATATGCTTCGATAAACCATGATGAACTATAATGAGTTGGGTGTTAAGTTCTGCTCTTACCTCGCCTTAACCAAATAACCCTCCATTTATTTTTTTGTTTTGTTGTTTTTTTTTTTTGGCAGGACAATTGGGGTTAAGTGACTTGCCCAAGGTCACATAGCTAGTACATGTGTCAAGTGTCCGAGGCCGGATTTGAACTCAGGTCCTCCTGACTTCAGGGCCGAATAACCCTCCATTTAGACAGTTAACTCTGCAAAACGTCTGGGAATAACTAGAAAAGTCTGATCATCTCTCCCACAATTAGTCCCTGAAACTAGGACTATCTGGCACACAGTAAGCACTGAATAAATGCTTGTAGACTGGTTGACTTCAGTAATGGCCACCGGGACAATCCTACAGCACACAGGATCGTTGTGTTAGCCAGCACAGACAACAGCCAGCTTCTGGAGTTAGTCAGTTTTGTATCTGCATATTCACTACACATGTTAAGAAGGAATCACTAAAACTACAGTTTTGGTGGGAGGCCAGGTCCCCCACACTGCTCCTATGCTCGCTGAGGATGGCTAATACTGAAGGACAGCTTGGAACAGAAGCAGCTCCTCCTTGGTGAGCTGATATGGATGAAGATCAGGCAGGGCCAGAAGAAGAATTAGAAATGACTTGGCCAGTACAGTGTTGTTACCATCATTACACCACCATCACCTCACATTTATAGAGACGGCAATTTCAACTTTTCAAAGTGTTTTCACATCTATTCTCTCCTTTCATGTTGAAAGCAACCACAGCAAAGACATCCACCCAGGGTTCAACCTATCCATGATGGGGCAGCTCAATGGAACCAAATCACCTTTCATCACAGAAGTCAAAGAGACAAAGATGAAAACAAAAATGGGGCCCACAAAGGAAGATTGAACAGATTACATGGGGACCCAGCTTAGAAGGAACAGCAAGGCACAGAGTGGTCTTCAGAGCCAACCTGCACACGTGGACACCAATAAGTGGGTGATGTGTCAACCAGTACAAAGGACAAAGACATATTATTAGGGAGCTTGCCACATGGGATTCCTAAAGAAGAAGAGCCAATACACCAAAAAAATAAGAAACAAAAAAGAGAATACTTACATTCCCCTCCTTTTCAAAGTCAGGCGGAAGAAGCTTCACAAAGTTATCTGGAAACACTCCTCGTCTCCCATTCAGCTCTCCTTCCCACCAGCCTACATCAATGCAATCCTAGGGTACAGAAAGGCAGAAATTGAGAATTAGGAGACGCATACTGACAGACTGTCTCTCTCTCTGCCACTGTGGCATTAAGACTTTTGGAACGCCCTGTATAATAAACATGGAGTGAGCCCCATTCATGCGAAAGGGCTATCAGGCATTCTAAATGGATCCTGAGGACAGCTGGTCAATCAATAATCATTTATTAAGAGTCTACTATGTGCCAGGCACTATGCCAAGTGCTGGAAATATAAAGATAGGCAAAAAAGAGTATCTTTGCTCAAGGATCTCACGGTCTATAGTAAACAACTATATATAAGCTAGATATAGGATAAACTGGGGATCATCTGAAAGGGAAGACACTAACATTAAGGGAAAGGCTTTTTACAGAAGGCAGGATTTCATCTGACATTTGAAGGAAGCCAGGGAAAGCCAGGCAGCAGAGATGGGGAGGAAAATAGCACCTGCCATTAAGGGACAGCCAGAGGAAATGCCCAGAATCAGGGTGTAGAATATTCTGTGCAAGGAACAGCAAAGAGGTCAGTGCCACTGGTGTGCACAATATACAGAAGAAAAGGTATAAGAAGACTGGGTAAAGGTTATCAGAAGGTAAATTTAGGCTCAAAATAGCTTTCAAAAATTAGGACTATCCAAGAAAGGAATGGCTGGTCTGAAGTGAATGAGTTCCTAGCCCCTGAAAGTATCAAACACAAAACCCACAATGCTCCAGAGGGCAACTTGTGCCAGATTAAAATGTAACTGGGAAATATTTAAGAAAATAAATAAAAATACAATAAAACATAGATAATATTACATTTTAAACTAAGTCAACATGCAGCCTGCAGGGATCCTTACGTATGGGTTAGGGCCCTGTTTCTACCTGAGCTTGGCCCCACTGTTTCAGACCATCAGAGGTTTAAGGCCAGAAAGGGCCTCACAGGTCATCTAGTCCAACTCCTACCTTTTAGAGATGAGAAAACTGAGCCCTGAGAGAAGTTTAGAGACTTTCTCTAAAGTCCCACTGAGTATGCAGAAGAATTCAAACGCAGGTCCTTTGACTCCAGATCTAGCATTCTTCCCTTTACATTCTGTTTAAAGAGAGGCTGCTTAGCTTCCTGCTAGCGACATCACAGAGACTAATCCTGAATTAGCTTAGAGGCTGGACCAGAGTAGTGGTATCCAGCTCAAAGAGAAAAGGCAGCCATTAAACCATACATAAAGATCCTGTCGGCAGCGTAATGACTTAGAAAACCACGCAGTACCATTATGTATGTTCTACTGTATTTTCATTTATTTTGTTATACATTTCTCAATCGCATTTTACTTTGGCAATCCACGGAACATGTGTTTGACATCTATGCACTAGATGATCTTGAATTTTCTTCCTCTCTACTTTAAAGGCTGATAGGTCACTCACTACTACTAAATTTAAAAATCTCATTTTTATTTATATCTTCTCTTTTTACATTACCTTTATTTCCAAATACATCACTCTTCTTTCCACCACCACTCCCTGCCCATACCCAGAAAGCCATCCCTTGGAAAAGATTTTTTTAAAAAGGAGTGGGAAGTTTGACCATTTACACGATATTCCACAACCACCGTCCCCTACCTCTGCAAAGAAGGGAGGAAGGTTCGTTTTCTGAACACTTTTTCAAGGCCAAACTTGGAACGCAGCACTCCTACCAATTTTAAAGGAATACGCTGCTCTTCATTTTTATGGCTAAGCATACATTCACTTTGTCACTGCACCAATGACATTCTAGCTTTCCACTCTTTTTTCTGTAAATGTAAATCAAGGAGATGCACACACATATACATATACACAAACACATGCGTGCATGTACATATGTATGTGTGTGCACATACACACAATACACATGTACACAATATACACTCGTATGTGTATATATGTATGCATGTATGTATATTTATAAATAAGTTTGGAATACAGTAACCAGAGGCGGGTAGGTGGCGCAGCGGATGGAACACTGGGCTTGAAGTCAAGAAGACCCGAGTTCAAATCCACCTGCAGAAACTTCCTAGCTGTGTGACCCTGGGCAAGTCACTTAACCTCTGTTTTGCACTAGAGAAGGAAATGGAAAACCACTTCACTATAATTGCCAAGAAAGCCCCATGGACAGGTCCACGGGGGTCACAAAGAGTCAAACACAAATGAAATGAGTGAACAAAACAATAACGCAATTACCCAGGCAAACAATCTCGGTAATCCAAATGCCCTGCCAGGTAGCATAAGTAAAACAGACACGCAGGATCATAAAAGTTCAGTTCATTCAAGTTACAGGTGAGACAGCTGGAGCCGAGAGACGTTAAGTACTCGTCCAAGGTCACAGATGTAGCAAGCAGAAGAGCTAGGCTCTGAACTAAGGCCCCCTCACTCCAAATACAGGGTTCTTTCCCTAATACGATGCTACCTCTGTCTATATTCGAATTTTTGCTTGGAAACCAAGTTATTTCATCCATTTCGAAGATTCTTTAGTGACATCCTGACTTATTACGTGGTACTCCTATAAATGTACCTTCTGCCTCATCCCTGGAGGTTTCTGTATGTAAATAATAAAGTCTCTCTCAGCTGTGGCAAGTAAAAGATTTTTCCATCACTAGTCTGACCTATGACTTGAGTTCAAATCTAGCCTCAGACATTTACTAGCTGTGTGACCCTTGGCAAGTCACTCAGTCTCTGCCTCAGTTTCCCCAACCATAAAATGGGGATAATAACAGTAGCATCTATTTTGCACGATTACTATGAGGATTAAATAAGATATTTGTAAAAGTGTTTAGCACCACGCCCGGCATGCAGCAGGTGTTATAAAAATGCTTATTCCCTTCCCCCTCTTCCCTCTAACAACATACTATAAACCCCCTGAAATTTGATCTTAGGAAATAAAAATTCGCGTCCAAGTCCAGAATTAACAATTAACAAGGCCAAGATTCGCACCTAAGTTCAGAAGGAACTAGACTGAGTACAACAAAATTTGAATTTCTATAATGATGAAGCTCTGTATCCTTTTGGGATAATTACAACCAAAAAAAACCCCTTTGAAATGCTTTCTTCTCCATTTGCACTACATTATCTCAGCTCCTCCAGCAGAGGAATCTGATGCAATCCTGGAGTATCCACAGTGTTAGCTGATAGTTTGTTTTCTAATTCAGCGGAAGTTGGGGGTAGATTTTTTTTACAAAGAAGCCTAAAAAGATCTCATCAGTTCCCCTTCCTTAATTTAACCTCTACTTCTGGATAAATTCTGGCCACCTGCAATATCCTCCCTACTCCTCTCTAAGTGAAGCACCTCTCCCCCTTAACTCAAAAACTGGCTCTAATATCAGCTCCTACAGAAAAGCCAACTAGTACCACACAACGATTACTCCTTGTCTTCCATCTGTACTTACATACTATACTAATTTACTGGCTATTGAAGACACAGTGAGTTTTAAAAGTTTTTCCATCACTTTGGTTGTGGGCAGTGGGCTAAAAGTCCCTCAAAGTCATGGACTTGGTTTTATATTTCTTTTGTATCTGGTTAGCACCATGGTGCCTCCTAATTGACTTATTGGGATTATTTTTTGAAATCTTTCTTTCTAGTTTTCCCAGTATTCCTGAATGAGCATTTATGTTTCACTTAGATCCAACCCTAATAGTAAAAGAAAAATTAAATCAACGCAGCTGTTTTGCTTTTAATTATGAAATTAATGAAGCAATTTCCATCTAATAAATAACACAAGGCTATGTGGCAGACTTCTAGAAATTATTTTTTAAAACACTACAAAATTTTGTGGGGTGGTTTTCTATTCAGTGTATCTTTTTTTCTTTTTTAAATGTAGGGCCTTGAACATTTTATAATACATTTCTATAGCATTCTGGGCTTCTCTAAGCACTTTTCCTCATCACAGCTCTGTGGCTGTAGTATAAACATCATTAGCCCTATCACACAGGTTGACTATTTTAAGATTTATCCTGGCTCTAGACCTTATTGGACACCATGGCATGAATCTGTCTGTGACTCGATTTCCTAACCTGTAAGAGGGTCATAATGACACCAGTATCTAACTACCTCGTAGAACTGTTATGAGGACAGCCCACTGTGGACTTTATAAGGATACGGGAATGTGAGTCACCATGATCAAGCGAAGGTTAAAATACCAAGTAAAGAGACCAAGGCACACACACGGCTGCTTATCCCGATTGCTAGCAATAAATACAAGAATCGCTTTGAAGATAAAGACACGGAGCAGAAGCTGCCAGAATGACTGGCTTAAGAAAACTAAGAAGTGAAGCCTGCTGAAAGAGCAGAAGGGACATGGTAATTAACATCAGGATATCTGACGAGAGATGGCAGTTCACAGAAAACTTGAGAAATTTTCCCCAACAACTCAGAGGCTAATTTAAGGCAAAATCAGAAGAATTACTTTGACTCCAAAATGAGAAGTGAAAATGACGATGAAGTTTTCTCCTACAAACTAAAAACTGAAACATACAAGCAGTGAAGATGACGCTGGACAGGAAGACATCCCGCAGAGAGGCGGGGGTGCTGGGAGAACCAAGTGGTCCTACGGTTTGTAGTAGGCATCCGTAAGGAAGGAAAGATACAAACTCAAGTACTCAGAGGAAAGTGGAGAAGAAAAGGAAACGCCTTACTGGCTGAGGAAACACACACTTAGACCCCAATTCTGCTCCGAAGGTCAAGATCAACAGAGATAAACTTTTGGCTGCTTAACTAATCGCACAAAGACCAATTCCTAAGCTAGGGTATTTATTCTTCCAAAATTAAATCTCCAGAGGGACCAAGAAATAGTCTTTATGCCATACCACTAGGTGCTCAGAGTAAAACATTTAGAGCTTCCTCAAGTGTAATGCTGCCTTTCTTGGTAAAGGGTAAGAGTGGGAGACAGAGCAAGAGGGCCAACGGAAGCCCCCTGCGATCCAAGGAAGCCACTGCTACCATCTTCTGGCATCCAAGAACGAGGGGGAGCAGGACCACTCACACTTCCTGTGTTATGGATGTGGATTATACCCAGCTGAGAGCCACACCCAGGACAAGGGGGAATGACTGATTCCCTACCACCTACTTCTGAGCAAGTCCCCTGGCAATTAAGTTCTCTTGATTTCAGAAGCATCCCGGGGAAAGAGGCATTAGAAGAGAAGGGACTAAAGGTCTGAGCTCAGGTACTGGCCCTCACTGCAACACCTCTCCTACCTACCGTGCCACAGGAGCCCAGGCAAACCAGACAAAGATGCTCAGAGAGAGGGTATTACGATGGAATAGGGGGAAAATACCTGAATGGGAAGGAGAACACTTGGGTTTTAGTTCTGGCTCTGACGCTCACAAGCCATGTGTCACCTTCTCAAAGTCATATCCTCTATTTCGGTCTTGCTTTTCTTATTCACAATAATAAGGATAGTAACAGTAGTTCACATTTCTATAGGGATCAGCTACAGTATAACTCTGGACAAGTTGCTGAGGGGAAGTATGTGGTCATGGAGGAAGTACCAGATTTAGAGTCAGAAGTCCTGGGTCTGAATTCTGTCTCTGCTCCTCTCTTTCAGTTACAAGCAGGTACTGAAGTGATGAAGGACAAAAGAAAGCAGCTGTAGGAAAAATCTGGCTGGGTTTCTTAGTCTGTCACTGCTTCTGAAGAGAATTGGTTTCCTGACGGTTCAGAGACAAAAGACTTTAGGAGTTTAGCATAGGAAGGAAAAGGAAGTCACATCACCTGTGTGACCTTCAGCAAGTCAATAAACCTCTGCGGTTTCACTTCACTCATCTGTAAAGTGAAAGGGTTGAACACTTAAGATCACTTCCGATTCTAAATCTACACTCCTACAACCTACGAGGGCTTCAATCCTCTGGACCTCAGAGGAGTCAGACCAGATGATCTCCAGCTTTAACTTTCTATGGTTCTACTCTCAACTTCTATTCTTCACGACAGCAAATGAAAATTGAAAATCAGAGAGAACCTTCAAGATGCCCTTGGACGAAGCCTCAGAACCTTTCAGAAGCTGCAAGTCGTCCATCACCCCACCCCTAGGTTGGCTCAACTCATTTCCAAGCATTTCAAGTGAACTAGAAATTACAAACTCTCTGCTTGGTCTTAACACAGCTAAAATAAAGGCCCACATTTTAATTTTTTTCCTCTGCATTGTTAAAAAAAAAACCCAAGCATTAGCCAAAGTGGCATTGCATAAGAGGAACTGTATATGTGACATAACAGCTTGGAAGAACTTCAGTCCCTAAGCCTGCTAAAAGTGAAGTCCTGGTTTTCTCAGAAGACACTAGACCTTATTTGAGTGTAGATGAGGACTACACAAAACAGAAATATTCACATTTCCAACCCACAGGGGGAAAAATTAGTTTAACACCTGGCCCAAGTTAAAGTTTGGTACCACTTTGCCTCATCATTTCTCCTTTGGTGGTTAGCTCTCACAGCTGTTGGTAAATGATTTCCAAGTTATCAAAAGCTCCCAGGGTTGAGGAGGCTGCTTGTGCAGAGGCGTAAATGGGAGAACTGAATACCATATAGGTTGCTGGAGTGGAATGTGAATAAGCTGCCTAAGTGAGCCCCAAGTCCCTCAAGTTTTCACACCCCACAGCATTCCACCCATGTTAAAATGAAGCATCTTTCAATATTTTTTTAATGAAATTCTTCTGCAGAGGACCTCAAGGGACCATAGGGAGACAGCTCCATCCATGTAAGAACCCACCTGCTCTCAAGGTTCGGCTTGTTACTGCTTCTCCACTCCCCCCCTCCCAATTCCCCAAGAGAGGCGCAGCTGGGGTATCAGCTCAGTTTTCCTCAATGTTCCCATAAGCTGGTTACTAAAGTGAACTCATCAACATTATAGTTTGAAAGGCAACAGGAAAAAAGAAGTATTAGCATGGCCTGTGGTTAGCAGTTCACTGGGGAAATACTGAACTTTGGTGAACTGTCAACTCTAAAATACATCAATAATAGTGAGGCCCCTCCCAAAATTACACACAATCAACTCCCTCATCCCCCTGCCACCAGAACATTAGACTCTTCATTCTGGAACTACCCTGGGCTCTGAGAGGTGAGCGTTCACCTTATCTTAATCAGAACCAGGACTTGGACCTCACTTCCCAACATTTCCAAATCAGTCCTCCCTAACATAACACTCCTCTTCCCTTTACTTTTTTGGTCCCCTTATATATTGTCTTCCTGCATTAGAATCTAAGCTATCTAAGGGCAGGGACTGTCTTGTATTCTCGGCTAAGCACAGGACCTAGAACATTGTAAACACTTAATAAACGCTTTATTATTCATTCATTCATACAGGGTTATTCCCTGCACTAATGTTCTTGCTAATAATAATCTATTTAGGCATTCACCCCTCTGTTCAAAATCCTCCAATAGTAAAGAGTACTTGATTAAGAGTCACAAAATATTGGTTTCTGAGGCCTCATCCCCTAAATTGTAAATTTACAAAGATATAAACGGGCAGGAATAGTCAATGTTGGAGAGTTTGTGGAAAGATAGACACACTAATACAAGGGTAGGCAAATTAGTCTACCTACAGCCTGTCTTGTACAGCCTGAGGGATAAGAATGGTTTTTACACTTTAAAATTTAAAAAAATGTATTTAAAAATGGAAAAACTGTGCAAAGGCCCTTGGGATTTGGCCTTTGGGCCTCAGTATTCTAGTGCATTGTTGGTGGAGCTCTAAGTCAATACAGATATTTTGGAAAGCAATTTGGAATCATGAAGATAAAGTGATGAAAATGCCCAAAGCCTCAGAGACTATTGCCGCTTGTTAGCTGGGTGAAAGTCCCTTTAATCTGAGCCTCAGTTTGTTTCGGTTTTTTAAATCTGTGTAACAGGGCTAATGATGTTTCTACTACATCCACAGAGTCGTGAGGAGGAAGGTGCTTAGAAAACCCCAAAGTGTTACAGAAATGCATTATAAAATGTATTATGGCTGAATTATGTCCAAACTCCTTAGCCTATGTTCAAGGCCCTACACGACCTATCACCCTCCACGCCTAACTGGAGGACTATTCTATGTACATATACAATGCTTTCCTTTCTTTGTGCCTTTGCAAAGTCCTTAGTTCATAATATTGGTCTGTTAAACTTCTACCCCTCTTATAGGGAAGGAGAGAGAAGCGAATAAGCTTCATTAAGTGCTTACTATGTGGCAGGCACCGTGCTAAGTGTTTGACAAATAACATCTCATTGAATCCTCACTATCACTCTGGGAGGCGGGTACTACTATGAACCGCATTTTACAGTTGAAGAAACCGAGGCACATTTCTCAAATACATAGGGAACTGAGTTGCATTGATAAAAATAAGAGCCATTCCCCAATTGATAAATAGCCAAAGAATCTGAACAGAAGAAATCAAAGCTATCTATGGTCATAGGAAAACATGCTCTAAATCTCTATTGCTTATTTAAAAAACACATAACAGAAAAGGAAATTGATAAATGCTGGAAGGGATGTGGAGAACTAGGGACACGAATGCACTATTGGTGGAGTTGTGAACTGACACAACAATTCCAGAGAACAATGGTCCAAAATTGTGCATACCCTATGACCTTAGAATATCACTACTAGGCCTGTATCCTACAGAAATCAGAGAAAAGGACTCATTTAAAAAATATTTATAGCAGACATTTTTGTGATAACAAAGAATTGGAAACTGAAGGGATGCCCATCAATTGGGAATGGTTAAGCAAGTTGTGGTATAAGATTGTGATGGAATAAGAATATATAATTATAAGAAATGATGAGCAGGATGCTTTCAAAAAAACCTGGGAAGACTTATATGAATTGATGCAAAGTGAAATGAGCAGAACCAGGAGAACACTGTATATAATAGTAATATTGTAACAATGATCAACTGTCAAAGATTTAGCTACTCTGTTCAATATAATTCCAAAGGACTCATGATGAAAAATCCTACATAATTCCAGAGAGAAAACTGATAAATTCTGAGTACACTCAGACACTGATGTATAATTTTTTTTTTACTTTTAAAATACTTTTCTTGCTCTTTTTTTGCAACATGGCTAATATAGAAATATGTTTTACATGATTTAACACACATATTACTTGTCTTCTCAATGGGTGGGGAAGGGGCTAAAGGAAGGGAAAGAATTTTGAGCTCAAATGTAAAAAAAAATTCTAAAAAAATAAATTAGCAAGTGAAATAAAATGAATAAATAAATGGATAAAAAATAAAAAGAGCACATAAAATGATAAAAATAGGCAGCTGGTTACCATCCTACACTGTTTTATATTGGGTGAAGAAGGTTCTAACAGCTTCTCAAACAAGTTTCATCTGAATGTCACTTTAAGTAGCTTAAAATGAGATTCATTGGATAATATGGCTGCCATGACATTGATTACAGACTTCATACTTTGAAAACTGTAAAGCTAAAAGTAGATGAAACCCTTCAGAACTGTTGTGAAAAAAGTTTAAAAAGAAGAAACTGATGTAGAGAGATAGGGTCTGAGGAGAGTTTTGAGCTTAGGTTTTCCTCCCTCCAGGCCCAATATTCCATCCAGTGCCCTACCTAGCTGCCTCTAAATCACGATTCAAATACTGACCCTTCCCTGGAGTGCTCCTGCAAACTCCTGCATCAGAAATGATCTTTCTTTCCTTAGAATTTGCATACGTGTTCCATCTGTCTTCTATACTCTTTGGTATTCTATTTATCGTACCTTTATGTAAGTGCAATGCATAATTTCCCCAGCTGGACCATAAGTTCCATGAGGGACAGAGACCATGCTCTAATGACATTTCTCAATGTCTACTCAGCCATTGCTTTGCACCTAGTAAACCGTCAATTAATGGCTGGTGAATCAATGAAAAGAGTGCTCTTTCTGGGCTGGAAATGATTCTAGACACTAGAGTAAAAAAGAACTGAGCATTTGAAAGAATCAATATTCGGATGCTAAGGTACTAATTCATTATTGTAGCATCATGCATATTCTTTGCAGTATTACCTTCAGTAGACTTGGCCCCTGGGACCATTCCCTCCCTCAAATTGGAGAGCTCCTCCCAAGATCCTCCACTTGAGGAAGGGACCCAGGGCAGCCATCTCAACTCCTATGGATTTCATCAAGTCCCCATCATGTCCCTATTGGACCGCTGTGCCGGGCACCCTCTTCCTCCCTGTTTAGCTTCTTTTTATGTGTTTTCCTCTCTCAAAAGATGGCAAGCTCCAGGAGAACAAGAACAGGTTTTTTTCCTTTCAATGTATTCTTGGCACTTAGTTTAATCCTTGGCACTATGTGCTATGGTACGACCGGTGCTTAAGAAATGTTTATGGACTAAGTGACTTTCCATCTTTTTGACAAATTATAAAAGAATATTTAACAAATGACACACAGATTACAGTGAAATTGTCCTCAAATATTTAATGGACCAACTAGAAGTTTTGTCATAAAACTGTAAAGACAAGTTTGGCACCCAACACAAACTAAATCATAACAATTTTGAAAAATGAAAACAGAGAGCCTTGAAAACAACTTCCTGTAAGGATACTGCTTGGGCCACTACCTGATAATCTTTGTGTTTCCTCTAATATAATGTGAGTCATTTTGCTTTTCTCTGAGTTATTTAAGTGAATTCTGTCAGGATAAATGGTGATCTTAGAAACAGCATTGCTACAAAGAGCCATAAGCAGGTGGAGATTTTAGGGAAGACATTTTTGGTGGCACCAAATACTATCATATGTATTTAGCTTATTCTAGCAATAAATTATTACTAAATTTAAATGTTTTATGAATGATTAATAAAGCACTGATTTTACTCTCTTACCTGCCAATGAAAGCCATAAGTCAAGAATCTAAAACTAGATTTACTATCTTCCAGGCAAATGGCTGCTCACAATGGATTTTACAAAATTATCTGGTTCTGTTGTAAAAGAAAGCCTTTTTAATATACAATACAAAACCAAATCCAAAAGACATATACATCGTACAAATCACAAGTAGCAGATTTACTGTG
This sequence comes from Trichosurus vulpecula, assembly GCF_011100635.1. Lineage (NCBI taxonomy): Eukaryota > Metazoa > Chordata > Mammalia > Diprotodontia > Phalangeridae > Trichosurus > Trichosurus vulpecula. The sequence goes on along the minus strand of NC_050574.1, from coordinate 457,541,985 downwards.
ATGTCTTCCTAGAATGTATTCACCCTAATTAGAACGGTAATTATAAGGAAATTGAGAATGTACCTCAAGAAGAACATGAAAATAATTACACTGTGAGAACTAAGACACCAAGAACAGAATTCTCAAGTTCATAAAAATGTTGAATGTTCCAGTAAGTATACTGCTGTTTCATCACTACAATTCACTACTTTATGAAGAAAACTCTTATAATAAGACTGCTTTAATATTTCTGAATGAACTCTAGTGAACGGGATCCAAACTTTTTTCTTTCTTTCAATTTGTACCTCTGATTTTAGAGATGTAGACAAGTCCCAATGCAAAAACTCCTAACCAAAGCAGATGAGTCAATAAACATTTATTAAGCGCCTACTATGTACCAGACACTGTGCTAAGCCCCGGGGATACAATGAAAAGCAAAAAACCAGTCCTTGACCTAGAGGAGCTGACAATCTAAATAAACTGTATCTTACCATCTCAAGAGAGTTGCTAGAAGTGGTGACAGGAAAAGGGACTGCCTGAAGTCACATTGCGCAACGAGTGGGAGTCAAGACAGGAGTGACTGTAGACAATTCATTAAATTCTCATTGACTGCCTACTGATCCACCCATCCATCCACACTACCTCACACTGCGGAGCAAATAGGGTTATAGCCTTGTATATTTTATATATACATTATAGCATATACAATATACATTCTATATTGTAGTATTTATTTCTAAGGTTATGCCATTTGCCCAGGGCCACAGCTAATGTCAAAGGCAAATTCAAACTCAAGTCTCACAGCACTACGGTCATGCCATCAAACAAGTATTTATTAAGTGCCTACTAAGTGCCATTCACTGCGCTAAGCCTTGAGGATACCAAAAAAGAAAAAAGACAAAGGACAATCCCTGCTCTCATTGAGCCCCCAGTCTACCGGGGGAGACAACGTGTAATCCATCATGTACAAACAAGCTATATACAGGATAAACTAGAAATAATCAATGAGGGGAAGGCACTAGAATTAAGAGGCGCTGAGTAATGCTTCCTGTAGAAGGTGAGATTTTAGCTGGCACTTGATGGGAAACCAGGAGGAAGAAGGAGAGCATTGGAAGCGCTGGGGACAGCTAGTGACAGAGCTGAGAAGGGAAGTCCTATGTGTGAAGAACAGCAAAGATGTAAGTGTGACTGGCTGGCAGAGTATGCGAGGGGTGTAAGAAGACCAGAAATGTAGTGGAGGGCAAGTCAGGAAGGGCTTTGAATGCCAACCAAAAGATGTTATATCTGATTCTGGAGGTGATAAGGGGCCACCAAAGTTTATGAAGTAGGGGTAGTGGTGACATGGCTAGACCCGTGAATCAGGAAGATCATTTTGAAAGCTGAACAGAGGACAGATGGAGTGGGGAGAGCCGTGTGGCAGGGAGATGAACTAGAAAGCTATTTTCATCGTCCAGATGTGAGGTGATGAGGGCCTGCTCCAGAATGGCAGCAGAGATAAAGGAGAAAAGGGGGCCTGTAAGAGGAAAGTGATGAAAGTAAAATTAGCAAGCCTTGGTAACAGATTGGAAAGGTGGGAGAGAGAGTGAGGAATCAAGGATGACACGAAGGATATGATGCCTTGGTGACTAGGAGGACGATGGTAACAGGGAAGTGAGGAAGAGGGGAAAGCTTGGGGGGAAAGAGATAACGCGTTCAATTTTGGACGTGTGAAGTTTAATGTATTTACAGGATCTGCAATCTGAGATATCCAATAGAAACTAGAGATGCAAGACAAGACATTGGCATAGAGGCTAGACCTGCACAAGAAGCTTTGAGAATCATCAGCACAGAGATGATAACTGAATCCATGGGAGCTGATGAGGTCACCAAGTGAAACAGCACAGAAGGAGAAAAGGAGGGAGCCCAGGACAGAGCCCTGGGGGACACCCACAGTTAGTGGACATATTCTTTTTAATACCTGAAATAATAATTATTGGTAATATTACTATTACCATCTAAGACTTTTAAGAGCCTATGAAATATATGGCGCTTAATTTTGCATTTACCAAGTAAGTACAAAACTAAGGTATCATCGGCTATAGGGTCAGAGAACCTGGTTTTGAATTCCAGCTCTGCTACCTACTACGTGGTGACCCTAGATAAGTCACCTGACCTGTGTCCCAGCTTCCTCCTCTGCAGGATGAAGGCAATGGACTGGATGACACTGGGGAGTCTTCTTGGCTCTAAATTCCGTGATCCTATATGTTGTCTTGAAAAGTCTAGTGTTTCTATTGTCAGCATAAAGCAACATGTGTTCAGAAAAGACGTGCCTCTGAACTGGAAGGTAAAAATGAGGTTTTTTCATTGCAAGAGTGATTTCTTTACTGTTCATATGATCTTCATAACTAGGAAGGGTATTCCTCAAGATAAAATAAGATCATTGTTCAACACCTCCACACAGAAAAGCTATAATTAAATACATTCCGCAGGTAACCTGGGAGACTGCATCTCACAAACCAGTTACACATCAAGGAAGGCTTAAATCAGAATCTCATGGCTCAGGAATCCAATGAGTCCCTGCGTTTGTATCAAGGACAGTTAAGCTGGTTAACGTCCAGGAGAAATCAATGGTGTAATTTTTAACAAGCTCTTTACACCAACGCCACATCAGGAGAAGCAAGAAGCCAGCTATCTAATTAATTCTGTGCATGATTACAGGCAACATGCCACGGCAGACTAAGCAGTGGATTGGGGTTAGGTGGCCTGGGTCCAAGGCCTAACTCAAGGCCCTCGCTCACATGTGAACACTGGGAACACTGGCCCCAGCACACTGTCTCCTCATTCCCAACAAGGCTGGCACGACACTTGGGGCTGTTCAGAAAAGGCTAAGCACTATGTAAATAAATAGGAACTATACACATACACATATATATAATTATAGAGCTAAACAATTTGATATTATTGCGTACAGATAATATTAAATTGTATACACACACACACACACAATCTTATGTACATACATTACACTGGGGCAACTAGGTGATGGAGCAGACAGAGTACCAAGCATGGAGGCAAAAAGAACTGAGTTCAAATCCAGCCCTAATTTAAATCATTCCCTTCTGTCCTTCTGCCTCTCCTAAACCTGTTCTTGTCTCCATCACCGAGGTGTCTTCTAAAACTTCTACCCCTCCCTCCTTTTCCAGTCCATCATCCCTCCTCTGGCCTCCTTTCAAAATCTTGACCTCATACAGTCACCGTTCCATGGATACTGCTCTCTACCTACACATTTTGGACCCCTTTGCCCACTGCACACATTCCCAAAATCCGACTCTGAGTTACCCCTGCCAGGCACCTTTACCCTACTCCTACTCACATTGTATGGAATACTTCCAGAGGAAGCCACATAACTGTGATGACAGGGCCTTTAACAATCTAGTCTCAACCAGCTTCTCAGTGCTTCATTTAATTTTGATTTTATTTTTTCTCAATTACATGTAACACAAATTTTCACATTTTTTCCTAAATTTTCAGTTTCCTATTCTTTCCTTTCCTTTCACCTCTCCCCTCCTTGAGAAGACAAACAATTTGAAATAGATGACACACGTGCGGTCATGCAAACCATTCTCTGCTTCACTGCAAGTATTGACGATCTAATTCTCTACTGCAACTGTTTCTAAACCTCTTTTCTCTACAAGGAGAAGATCTAATCTGCCCAGAAAATACAGGCTATCCACCCCAAATCTCTCTTCTCCCCAGTTCTAAACCTCAGTCTCCTCAGTCACACCCCTCCTCTCAATTTGTGTTTCTTTACTCTGCTTTGCAAGAAACTACCCTGGCAAGGGCAGCCCTGACATCTGTGCCCTCAATCCCCTCTCAGGAGGTAGGTGCCATATCAGATGGGACGTCTCTACCGGGCTTGTTCCCCTGGACCAGGGCATCAGAGACCAATCTGGAAGCAGCGACTGTGCTAGGGGATGCAGTTCCCAGGGCTTCGGGGCTCACCTGTTAGTGAACCAGTGGCAACTCTGAATGACATCCCTGGCTTCCTTCAAGTCCCAAGTAAAATCCCATCTTTTACCAGAAGCCAGCCTCAACCTCTCTTAATTCTATTGCCTTCTCTATGCTAATTATTTCCTATTTATGTGTATTTTATATAATCTCCCTATTTATTTATATAACTTGTATGTATGTTGTGTCCCCCATAAGAGCATAAGGGCAGGACCTTGAGGGCAGAAACTGTCATAAGCTTCTTTCTACAGTCCCAGTGCTTAGCGCGGTGTCTAGATGTCTAGCACACAGCAGGTACTTAGTAAATGTTTACTGACTGACTGACAGGGATTGTGCCTATTGCAACAGTCCTGATGAGAGGTGCCCAGGATTTGAATTAGAGTAGTTTTGTGAATGGAGAGTAGGGAACAGAAGTCATATGTTAATGGAGATAGAATTAGTAGTATTTGTATATGGATTGAATCTCTATAGAGGGTATGGGTGCCTGCCCCTCCCTCCCTCCCTCCTCTCTCTCTCTTCCCCCCTCACCCCTTTCCCCTCCTCCTCTCCCAGCTCTGTCTCTCTCTTACACACACACACACACACACACACACACACACACACCCCAACACTTTCTGGGTTATTCTCCCCACTTGTTCTCCCTCTTGAGGGTTGGATCCCCAGAGAGTGGATGCCACCTCAGATTCTAGGGGTAACCCTGCAGGTGTGTACTCCTGACACATGGTATAGCAGCACATGAACCCTAACCACTGGGCATCCCACTGATAATCTGACAGTAGACACAATGAGCTTTCAACAAAAACCAATACAGAATAAGATCAGTAGTTACAAAAATTTCTCCTGAGGCACACTCTACCACAAATATATAATACATTCATGAGAAAAGTGGGCTCAGACTTAAAAGTACAACGGTAGTGAGGAATATGTGTAGGAAATACACATTGTAAAGGTAACTCACCACTCCTGATACGACAAGACCCCTCTTCGTAGACCCCTCACCCAGTTCCCTCGGGGTAAGACATTTTTGCTGACTGGGGTGCTATGCTAGGTTCCCAGATGTCCTCCTCCCTACTGCTCTCTGTGCTACTGCTAGGAGTCCTCAAAGTGACTTCTTTCCATGGGACCCTGCTTTTCCGTATCTGGCTCTCTGGAACGTCTCCGCTTCCTCAATTGTGTCTTTAGCTCTCTCAAAGGTGATGAGCTCCACAGCTGTTGACATCCCAAAGGGTGAGTTGTTGCTAGACTGGGCAATGGGAAGGGGGAAGAGGGGAGAGAAACTTCCTCCTCCCGCCCCTCCAGGGTCTCCTGCACAAAGCTACCAGATGCTACACTTCTTTGGAACTTCTTCAGGCTAACCCATTTAAAACCTCTGGGGCATGGCTACTTTGTGCAGCCAACACGGTTGTACCTTTTAATTTGTACAAGGTACCCCTTCACCTCACAAAAAGAATAACAGGAATTCACACCTCATCACATCTGCTGAACTGAGGAGAAAATCAAATCCATACCCACATACGTGCATGTGTATGTAAAATCCTCAAAAAGCCCCTAGCACCTGCTAAAAGGAGGCAGCTAACGGCCGCACTGTTATTCTCATCTCCGTGAGACTGATTAAAACGTAAAAATTAAAAGTGGATTTAACTTAAGTATGGCATTCAATTTAGAGCTTTCAGCAGACTGAAGGGAGATTGAAAGGAAAATCCACAAAAACTTTTGGGAACATAGGTGAACGGATGGCATAATTTATCAGCTGTCAACTAAAGCGACATTATCTTAATCTTTCTCAACAAGCGCCATAAACATATATTACGCATAAACATACAAAACCTGGAAACTCATCCCAGCAGGTCCTGATTCCATAGATTTCCATCCAGCACTTCCAGTGCAAGGAGGCACGTGGTCCACTGAGACCAGGGTTTTCTTGCAGCTTTCCTGACTTCCCTGACATGGTTTTTCCACTCTCCCATCCCCAGGCCTCCTAGCTTCCCTAATGCAGCTTCCTGATTTGGGGCCACAAGAGGTCCCAGCCTCCTACAGTCTGCATCTCTCAGATGCTTGAAAGCATTCCTGTCTCTACGCCCTGATGACTGACTGACCAGGCATTTCAAGATGGAGACAAGAGCGTGGGCGCACATCCTGAGAGGCTAAGGGCCACTGTATATTTCATCCCAATTATTATTGAGTATTATTATATAGCCGGTGCCTCAGACACTTACTAGCAAATCACTTAGCCCTGTTTGCCTCAGTTTCCTCACCTGCAAAATGAGCTAGAGAAGGAAATGGCAAACCACTCCAGGATCTTTGTAAAAAACAAAAACAAAAAAACCAACCAACCCATACGTGGTCACAAAGAGTTGGATACAACTGAGCAACCACCACCATCACAACCACCATCATGGCCGTCTGTAACAATGCCATCAAAAGTCTGGAACTAAAGTCAATCCTAGGTAAAGGGGAGAAGTAGGTGAAAGTTGTCTTCAGTGCCTCCACTTCTCTCTCGGGTTTTGCCTTTTACTCCCTTAAGCCCATACCTTGTCTTTTTAGAAAACCCTCCCGCTAGAAAGGAGCAACTGTTAGTCCCTTCCCTTCACATGGCCATCATACCAAGGCAAGCCCTTACCATCTTGTGCTTAGGTTTGTTATGGGAGAAATACTCTCCTCTCTGAGTTCATGTGGTGACTGTTGCCAAATACAAATTTATCACAATTGTGGAGGTAAAAACCAAGACTCAGAGAAAACCTGAACTAGCATTAGGATTCTAACAAGGTTTTTTATAGGAAAAGTTATTTCAGAGTGACAAGAGAAATAATTCATTTACATATTGCAATCTTGTGCACTCCTGTTAGGTCATAAAAGTTAGAGAACTTACAGCCATTGACCCACTCTTCCTTCGAAATAAAAAAAAAAACCCTGAACAAACTTAACTAAACAGAGTCATAATCCCCAAGGAAACAAACCTCATCACACAACAGGTAAACTGAGCCAGGTTACAGTTAAAGTACCTTTAGAGGATTCACAATAGGCCGACTGAGGAGGACTTTCTTGTCACCAAGGAGTCAGGCAGGGGTGGCTGAAATTCCTCCCCTACCTCTTATCTAAGGAATACTCAAGGCTCTTAGGTAAATGTCTATATCCCACAGGACAGCCTTTGTTCAGGTGTGGATAATATTCAAATAAACTCTTAGTTAACCAAAGAATACCAGAGGAATAGTCTCAAGTCTGGAAAAAGAGAAGGAAAATAAAAAATTCCCCAAACAGCATTTTAGTAACTTCTTAACTAGCCTCACGGCCGTCAGCTTTCTCTCTCCAATCCATCTTGTACCCTGCTACCAGACTAAAAAAACCCCAAAAACCAAAGCTAATTACAATGGGCTATTAGAACCCTAAGACCTCCAACCTGCTCAGGAAGCTTTAGGAGTATCTTGCAACCTATAGGATCAAGTCCAAACTCCTTAAGGTCATTCAAACTCCTCCTCAATCTGGATACAAGCTGACTTTCCATCCACGTCCCTACAACTACTCATCTTATCAAGCTTTCCACTTCATACAAACTTAGCTATTCGTTGTCCCCAAACAGCACTTGAATTTTCTCACCTCTGGACTTCCATTTATTCAGTTTCAATCATTTGTTCTCTTCATTCAAATCCTACCCATCCTTCGAGTCTCCATTAAAATTTCACCTAAAAATGGCTTTCCTGATCATCTCTGCCTGAAGTGACATCTTCTTGGAAACTCTTAATGTGCCACATCTATTCGATTTATTTGGCAAATAATGGTTACACGTTATCTTGAATTATTATTTAAATTGCTGTGAGATGGAGCCTCCGGCATTCTCTATCTTATCTTTTCCCCCCTGCTAGCAGCCGAGCAAGGTCATAGATCATTGGTATTTCAATGCACGGTATTTTCATTTACCATCACCTTTATGACTGGCTACAGCTATACATCTAGCAGATGGGTTCCTTTAGTTAAAAGGAGGGTGGACATATTTTGCCTCGATGATAAAAATGATTGGTATTTACATAGCATTTTATTGGGTTTTAAAGGAAACTTTTATACCTCTTCGGGGAGTTTTAGAGATTATTTTTAATAAATAAAAGACAAAATGTTATCTTCCTTTCACAGACAAGGAATAGAAAGTAGAGGAATTGATGGTCCTAGCCAAAGTGATGCGGAAAGTCAGCACTATGTTTGATGGTAAATCCCCAGGTCTGTAATCTCTGGCTCTGTCCTTCAGCAGACAAATTTGTGCATCTAACAGTGACCCTCTTCATTAGGAAAATGCACTAGCTCAACTTACCTCAAGTCATTTAGTTCTTCTGCTAGACTTTAAAAGTTTGTCTTGGTGGTTATAAAACTGTGGTCTAATCTGGTTTTCTATCTTATCTTCCCCGCCTGCTAACAGCAGACCCTTTAGTTCACTGGCGTTTCAATGCATGATATTTTCATTTACATTCATGTTTATGCATTGGCTACAGCAGTATATCTACCAAATGGCTTCCTTTAGTTAAAAGGATGGTTAAGTATATTTTGCCTTGATGATAAAAATTATCAGATTTACAGATCCATTTGTTGGGTTTTAAAGGCCAATTTCAGAGACCTTTTAACTTCTATGCCTCTTTGGGGAGTTTTGGAGTGGGGCAGCTAGGTGGCAAAGTGGACTGGAGTCAGGAAGACCCAAGTTCAAATGTGGTTTCAGACACTTACTAGTGGAGTAACCCTAGGCAAGTCACTTAGTCCTGTTTGCTTCGGTTTCTTCTTTGTAAAATTAGCTGGTTCTTTGCCAAGAAAACCCCAAGCAGAGTCACTAGGAGACGTATGTGGCTGAAAACAACTAAACAACAAACAAACTGGTTCATCAGGCTTTTGTCTTGGTCCGGGACTTGCTGGATAAGTCAGTCATCAGTAACCTACATCTCATATTAGGGGGGCCTCAGAACTTGGAGACTCATGGTCCTGAACGAGCATAGTACCAAGAATGAATACAACAAGGAAGGAATCTATATGCTCCTGGTCCAGAGGATTTAAGTTGTTAGTTCAACGACAGACTGGCTACTATGTGCCCAGCACTGTGGGAGGCTCCAAGGACACAGAAAGAGGCACATGGCAGATTCAAGCTCATAAAGAGTTATACTCAACCAGGGCAGAGAAGATGTACACAGTAAAATCTGGCAAATAACATTAGGTTCTAATACCCAACACTTGTCAAGAGGAATGGTGATGAATTTCAGGAAAGAGACCTGAGGCCTTTCAGCTTTTGGTCTGGAGAGAGAGAGAGAGAGAGAGAGAGAGAGAGAGAGAGAGAGAGAGAGAGAGAGAGAGAGAGTGTGTATGTGTGCGCCTGTGCACACACGAGCACGAGCACGCTTTCAAGTTGGGAGGCATGGGGGTGGTTTTTCAGGGATAGGGCAAAGGTGACAACCCCACTAGGGTTTGTAAGGAACGCTAGTAGCTTTGTAGGAAGATGAAGGGAGGGTCTTCACCAAAGCTTTAGCCAGCACCACTGCAGTTTTGTTGAGTGAAACTCCTGCAGGGATTGGTATATGATAGGAATTAAAAGGAATTTTCTGACCACAAGTCAGATGAGATTGAGGGTATAGAAGGCAGCAGAAAAGAACTATAATTTTTTTAAAAAGAGAATGATTTAAATGTCTAAGATTTTTTCTAGCTAGCTACATGTAGCTGGCTATAGTCTGCATTTCAAAAGAGCTAAAATAGCTTAAGGATATAAGCTTTTCAGAGCCAAGAACCTAGGAGCTGCCACAGCATTACAGCCTGGCAAGTCCGGCAGCAGTGAAGAGCTGCCCAGTGGACAGGCCAATAGAATGGTACAAAGATAGCGCTAAAGGACATCAAAAGCTCTGCAGCATTGGAGGCACGAGTGGCCCTGGCCATAAACATTCCCATCATGGATGTTTCCTACTTTGTACCCTCCCCTACTTGTAGAATGGTAAGCTTTGGGACAGGGCACCTTTAGGCTGTTTGATTTGAACTAATAAGTACTCTGGCTGGTCTAGCAAAAGAAATACATTAGAAGGGCCTCAAATAGTATGGTTTTGAGTGCATGTTGACTTAGTTTCCTAGGGGCCCACATGTGAGAGAAGTCTCAGGTGCTACTCTGGACTTATAATATTCATTTGCAGACACCACATTTATTTAAATTCCCCAATCACCTAGCAATTATTTTATATACGTACATATCATATGGTTATATCATAGAATATATTTATACATAATTATATGAAATATATTTATATTATATATAACATGTATTTACATATTATAGATAACTATTATATACATCATTAATATATTCACAATCTGTTAAATAGAATTCTTATATATGTAGATAGATAGATAGATAGATAGATAGATAGATAGATAGATAGATAGATAGGTGTGTATATTGTCTCTATGGAAAGGTAAGTTTCCCAACCCCGTCCAGTACTGACTCATTTCTATGGAACTTTCTGGAGATCTTCCTCTTAAGAGGCACTATGGTATAATGGGTAGGACATCTGAACTAGAATTTGGAGTACCTGGCTTCAAATCCCACCTTAGACACTTACAAGGCAAGTCACCTAAACTCTAGATGCCTAGATTCCTCATTTGTAATATGCCTGGGGGGCAGGGGGTGGGGTCACACTCTATGGTTTCTAAGATCGGTTCCAGTCCTAAATCTATCATTTTACCGTTCAGCCTGGACGTGACGGAAGAAGAAAGCAAGCTCAACCTAGAAATAATGATTAACATTTGCTGATACTCAAGTTGAGAAAGATTGGCTCTGTGTTTCCTTAAGGTAAACTGCAGATACCGCTGCTGCATTTTTGAGGTGTGGAAATAGGTAGCAAGAACGTCATCACAAACATTTAAAATAATGTAAAAACTGTTATTGTCCAGAAGAGTCAGTCCTCAACTTACAAATGTCCAGTCTAACATGTGTCCCTTACTTAGAAATGTCCACCCTTTAAGAAGAGCCAGCCGGCATAGGAATTTTTCTTTTCCACCAAGTCCATTTCAAAACAATTCAACAACCATTTAAGTGCCTACTGTACAAAATACTATTGGGGATAAAACATACCAAGATGAAATGGCCTGAGCTGAAGGAGGTTTTGTTTGGTATCACATGTACACAAGTAACTAAATGCAAAGTAAACCTTCTACTAACACCTAGAGAGAATCAAGAAAGGCCTTTTATAGGAGGCTGTACCTGAGCTGGACCTTGAAGGAAGCTCAGTACTCCAAGAGGCAGAGGGAAAGGGAAAGGTCACTACAGACATGGAGGACAGCCTATGAAAAAGGCATTGTGGTAGGAGATGGAAAGTCATGAAAGGGGAAGAGCAAATAGTCCGGTCTGGCCAAAGTACAGAGACAAAAAGCACTTAGCAGGAAGCACTTCAACCTGGAGAATAAGACCCGAGTTCAAATCCTGGTTGGGTCATTTACCACCTTTGTGAAATTGGGCAAGCCGTGCTTTGTATCTGAGCTTCCTCACCTGTAAAATGAAGGGGTTAGACTTGAGGGGAAGGAGAGCTCTATGAACCTCCAAGTAACGTGAACTTAGTTTGGAAAGAGAAGATGGAGCCAGGTTGTAATTGGCTTTCCATTGCTACTGCTCTAAGGAATTTCTTTCTTTTCTTCCTTGCTGCTCTCCATCCCATCAGGCCCCTGCCTGGGACCACTTCCTGACTTCACTCTCCAAGACTGATTATCACCTCAGCCAAGACTGGATCTTCCAGAGATGACCATGCCGTGGTAAAGGGGAAGAACACGGAGGAGGGACTTGTTTGGACAAAGAACTGCCACCCTAATTCTATATCTTCTCATAGAAATGACTAACATAGACGCTATCCTACAGTAGCTCAGTTCATTTAGAAAAACACAGCTACAGTTAAAAGCCCCGGCAATTTGGTAAGTGTGCATACTTTTCATGCACATCAATATAAAAGTGTGTCTTGTTCATAAAACCACAGGATTTAGAGATGGCAGGGACCCTTAGGGATTCATCAAATCCAACCTCTTTACTTTACAGATAAGGAAACTAGGCCCAAAGGGTTAAGTGATTTGTGCAAGATTAAATATTTAATGATACACTGGACCCCCATGCTTTGATGCTTATCACCTAATTTCACCAGGTATTTATTTGTATTTTAGTCCTGTCTTGGCATGGCAGCAAGTTTCTACAGAATACCAGTACAATAGAACAGGATTTAAATGGATTTATATGGGGTCTACTGGGGATCTAAATATCATTTAAATATTATTACTTCAGGAAAAATGCAATTACCAACCCAATGACCTACCAAATGAACTTGTTGGCCAAAATATGTCCATAAATTGGGCATCTGTTTGTAGTTTCAAACTCATTTCTATTCAAACTTCTCATCAGAGCACAGACAGGTAAGAGAACGGAATATTTGGGGTTTTCCCTTTCCTCTCTGTGTACAGGGCTAATAAATAGCGAAAGGATGCGATGTCCTGTAAAAGGATGAGAAGAGGAGATACAAGCTGGTTTAATCTGCAAGGTACTCTGAAGGGGAGAAGGGAAGCAAACCACCACCACCACCACCACCACCATCTCTACTACCACCACCACCACCACCACCAAGACTCAATCCTTGATAGGCAGGGGTCTGAATCCAATAACCTAGAGAATATTCGTATTCCTCAAACACCAGACCTATTTCCAGCTCAGCACCTGCAGCCATCATTGAGGGGGAGAAATCACTGTAGAGAAGGGGCCCACCTTCCTCATCACCACACCAACTGATAGATAAACAAATGTTTTGGGAGTGGAGCATCCCTCAGACCACACATATGAAGAAGGGAACAGTCATCTCCACTAAATTCTAACCAACTGTCTGCCACACACAAAGGAGGCATGCAGGCCTGGCTGAATCAGCAAGGCACCCAAGGGAGAGACAGAAGGAAGGCATCAAATGGCAGACAGGCGACCACCATCCCCATTCCCTCACCCCTATAACTCGATGGAGACTCATCACAGTAAGAGCTTAATAAATACTTCATTTCTTCATCCATGCCAAAAATAAGTCACTACGGCTTTTTGGGGGGACCAAAGCTGTGAATTCATTTGTGTAGGGCAATGGTTCTCAAAGTATAGCGACAGTCCTCAACACGCTTTCAGGGACTGGTAAGGTAAAAATTACGTTCATAATAATACGACGACTTTATTGCCTATTGAAATGCTCTTTCCTTTTCCAGGCTTGATTTTCTTCGTATACTTGGACCAAAACAACCTATCTCAACAGACTGAATACAGAAGGGGATATGAGAATCTAGGTGTCTCCCATTAAGCAAGACATCAAAGAGATTTGTAAAAATATGCCAAACAGGACCGCTTTTTACTAATTTATTTTAGTGTTAGAAAATAGTTACATAACTATTGACGTGTAATATGGTTATTATTCTCATTTTTAATGAATTAATTGTTTTAAAAGTTTATCCATCTTACTCTCTAATATGGTAATTATTGATAGATATAACCTACAAAAATAAATTTCTTTGGGATCCCCAATAACTTTTTTTTTGCACGGGGGAAGGCAGGGCCATTGGGGTAAAGTGACTTGCCCAAGGTCACACAGCTAGTAAATGTGTCAAGTGTCTGAGGCCGGATTTGAACTCAGGTCCTCCTGACTCCAAGGCCGGTGCTCTACTCACTGCACCACCTAGCTGCCCCGGTCCCCAATAATTTTTAAGAGCATAAAGGGGTTCTGAAACCAAAAAGTTTGAGAACCTCTGGTGAAGGGAACTCGTGGTAAGGAAATTGCTGTTTAGAAACCTGTTGTTTTAGAAATTGTTTGTGGCACTAAAAGGTTTTGTGGCTTGCCCAAGGATCACACAAGTGTATGTAAGAGGCAGGACTTGATTCTAGGTATTTCTAACTTCAAGGCTTTCTCTCTCTCTATTAGGCTACAGTATCCCTCACTTCTTGACTTAGGTGGCTAGACTGATGAGTGTGTGTGAGTGTGTGCGAGTGTGTGTGTGTGTGTGTGTGTGTGTGTGTCTAAGTAGGTCATTCTTCAGTGAAGCCTGATTAATTCCTTTAAGCGTTTCAGATAACCGCCACCAGGTCAACAGCTTTGTTGTTAGTTAGTCATTTTCAGTTGTGTCAGACTCCTCAAGACCCCTTCTGGCATTTTCTTGGCAGATACTAGAGTGGTTTGCTATTTCCTTCTCCATGTGAACAGCAGGGCTGATTTATTCATAGACCCAACTATGGGAATCATCAGGGGGCACATGGAATGCATTTTGTGCAGAATCAAAACCTCAAAATAAACTATATATTTTAATTAATGGACATATACATACATACATACATACATACACACACATACATGAAAAAAGAGTACTTAGGAGAATATATAAGGCTCATACCTTTTGAAGCGGGATGGTGATCATCATAGACCTCTTCTGGTCATAGACAAACAAACAAACAAACAAACAAAAACCACACAAGACCCAGAATGCTATATCTAAATTCAAAGGACCTGGGTTCTTGGGAAAGTAATTTCTCTGCCCGGACTTCAGAAGCCTCATCTGTAAAAGGAGGGAGTGGGAGTAGGAGATCTTGCCTTGCAATTCTAAACTGGTGAAGAAGCGTCCTTTGAGAGCTTGAAACAAAATGATTTTAAATTGAGATAGCACTTTCAGAAATATAAAGATAGTGGGTAAACTAAGAGTACCCATTCCTTTATTGATTCATTCTCACTGTGCAAACTGCTTAGCTCCTCTATTTAGACAGAAATTATTTCACAAAGATACAGTATTCTTCCATACCAACACAGCCATTCTGTAAAAAACAAAAACAAAAAAACCAAACAAAAAACAAAAACGAAACCCACAACTTTCCCTTACAGCCTTGAAAATCTATATAATCAAAGGGTCATAAATTATTCATTCACCTATCTTCAGACATGTCGTTAAACCATCCTTGGCAGTTAAACTCAGCTAACCTTATCTCCAAAAATCTCATTGGAGAGATACATCAGGACCATATTTTAACAAAAAAATTTAAACTCTTCGAAAATTTAAACTCTTCGCTGTCAAGAAGTTTTCCCTTATATCTCACCTAAATCTATTTAAATCCACTTCCTCTTGTTCCCTCCTCTTAACAAAGACTATATCTTTAAACACTCGCCATAACCTGAAAGGGAATTTTTAAAATCACGTCCATTCTCTCCCCAATATATTTTCTTCATCGGGCTGAATAATTGCCATTTGTTTCTGCTGCACATTTTCCAACTTTTCAATCATTTTTATGGCTGTTCTCTGGACTTCTTCCCAGTTCTCTTCAGTTTTGGATCCTAGAACTGAACCCAGTGTTAAGGGCCAGGTCCTGTCATTTTAAAAATACAACACATATTGCTAGGGGATGCTCGTGTCAGAGCTGACAAATATACACCGGCAGCCATCAGCTCTATACGAATGACAGTCAATTGTTAGAATTATTCTTTCATTTCTTTTATCTCATTCACTTCTTCACATTCCACAGGCACTTACTGCTTTTAGTAAGTTATTATCAATGAAGGAATGTGACTACAATTTTCACTTTAAAGTTTGGAGTCCATGTAAATCATTTCTTATTGAAACCTGATTAATTCCTCTAGGCATTTCAGATAACCGCCACTAGGTGAGAAGCAGGGTCAATCTATTGATCTATTGTTAGGCCCAATTTTGGGGTGCATGAAATACATTTTCTACAAAACCAAAACCTTAGCATAAAAAACGTATTTTAAGTAATGCGCATAGCAGTGTGTCCTAGTAAAGGCAAATCTCAAAATAACAGAACAACCTAAAATAAGATAAATACCCACTTAACCTAGTTCCAATATTTTCAAGCCTATTTATCTCAACTGTTAATTTGCTCTCCCCTAGGGGCTTTTCTCAAGATTTTCTCACCACTTGGTCACAGCTTGCTGTCTATCAAAGGGAAATTGCATCCCTTGCAATCTTGAAGACATCTTATGAACATTAGTTATTTTTTAAATATTCTTAAAAATTTTGATCTTTCTTGGTCTCTAGGTCTTTTAGTTTTTCTCAACCTTAGGTGGAAGAATCTGTGTGTATGTGTGTGTACACATATATAAATATGTGTAACATAGACACATACGGAATATATACATACACGTATATATTAAATATACACACATATAACATCTGAAAGTAAGAATCCCCCAGTGACTGAGAAGGTTCACTTCTACTTTACAAACTTGTAAATTACACAAAGGGTCAGCTCCTTTCTGCACTCTCCTCACTCATTTCTCTGAACTTTAATGTGAAATAGTTAAAAACTAGAACAGAATTCCTTTATAGCAGTGATGCTTTATATTTCTGTCAGGCTTCTCCTTTGCCACTTAGTCAAAATTTTGTAAACCCCTCCAAGTTTCCCCTATTCTTCTGCCAATCCCTAGGTTATTTATTTTACTCCAATTCCTGTTATTAGCTCCCTTGGCCTTTCTGACCCAGGGTGAGTATGATCACAACGGGGCCTCAGTAAAGACCCAGAACTCATTGTCCAGGAATTCTCTAGTCCAGTTTATTGAATGATCAGTGCATCCCAACTGATTTAGTTGGAATTCCTTCCTGGAGGCAGAAGAATGAGCTACAAGGAGAAGTCTGATGTCTCTCTTATAATTATCCTTTAACTGTCTTCAGCTCTGACCACTGAATCTTGTGGAGTTTCCAGGAGAGGCTAAGAGTAAAGAAGTTTCCCTTATAAGAGGAAAAGTTAGTTCTCAGCTTGCAGGGAGCAGAAAAAAGGGCTGCCTCAGCATACTGTATCTCTGTTGCTTGAGGTTTTAACTGAGCCATTAATTAACCAGACCAGGCCCCGGAACCTAAATCGAGAAAGTCTAGGAAGCTGCAACTGGAGGGGGAATGATACTTAACTCACACCAGGAAAGAAATAGGTTTTTAATTAAACTGGGTAACAACCCTCAAACTTGCATGGCCCTGCTCTTTTCGTAATTAAGCGAAGCAAATTTTCAGGTCATCAAGGGAATCAGAGAGGCTTTTCACTCCTCTGCTGGCTCCAGAATCCAAGGAGAAATGGACAAAATATAACCAGGGGCAAGGCTAAGAACAAGACCCATCAGAGGGTGAAAATGGGCCTGGGGCTGGGGGAGTGGGTGATGAGGGTAAGATCAAGAGAGGAAAAAAAAAAGCTATTTTTAAAATAAATCTGCAAACTTTCTCAACAGTTTCTCAGAACCCTCTATAATTGATCTCGCTGTCATGAGGTAAAGCTTCTAGGAAACACTGGCCTTTCTTTGAGCATCTGTCCTGTTTCCTCGAGGCTATTTCTCTTTTGTTGTTGGGAAGACAGGGAGGAGACACAACTTCACCTCCTCAGCGATGTTTTAAGGTGGATTACATCTTCTTCCTTCTAGTCTCCAAGACTGGGCTGTCCATGTTAATTCATGTGTGCTATTCTCAGAGGGCTGTGTTTGACTTATATTGGAGCTAACCGTTAAAAAGCAGGAACACCTTTTCTTTTTTTCTTAAACCTGAACACCTGCATCCAAATGAGTCTCACCATATAAGGTTATCATTCTGGGAGGTTATAGTCCTTCCAAGACCCAAAACTCTTTGAAACTCTTTCTTTCAGAGAGATTGAGAACAGCCTAATTTCAGGGCCAATTTGTAAGTCAAACAAGAAAAGAGGCTTCTATTATTTAGGCCCAAAGGTATCCTCATTCTATTCCGCAGTTTGACATGCCTGGGCATGGAATATTTTAAATTTTGTCTCTCCTATTGCACTCACTGGATATAATTTAGATTATACTGATAATATTAAGAAAATTCCTGAGGACCACAGATTTTTAAAGTTAGAATGAATCTTTAAGAAGATTTGGTCCAACTCCCACATTTTACAGATGAGGGATTCATGCCACAGAGAGTTGGTGACTTCTCAGCAAATATTTCCTTTATATACTGATTCTCTCCTCCAGTAACTTCTCAAAATGTCTTCATTTGTATCTGATTAATTGCCTCTAATCTGTGGGACCTTAAGTTGGAAATAGGGAGCCCTGCTTGTTTCTAGGCTAGATCTGACAGCCTCTCCCCAGTAAAGGCTGGTCTTTTTTCTGAAGATTTACTCAATTTTCTCAGTTATTAGGAAAGGGTACCCTTGTGAGCCTCTCCAGGAGTCCTGGAAGGGAAGAATACTTGCATAAAGGAGAGCAGAACCTGGGTGTTTCTCTGGGCCCCACGATGGTGGAGCACTGATGGGCTGACTACTATAGGAGGGAAAGAAGGAGAAGGAAGATGAGGAGGAGAAGGAGAAGAAGAAAGAAGAGGAAGAAGGAGGAGGAAGAAGAGGAGGATGAGAAAAAAAGGATGAGAAGGAGAAGAAGTTACTCAGAAACTTCTCAAGAAGGACGAGGAGGAGGAAGAGAAGGAAGAAAAGGAGGAGGAGCAGAAGGAGAGGAAAAAGAAGAAGAGGAAGAGGAAGAGGAAGGAGGAGGAAGAGGAAGAGAAAAAGAAGGATGAGGAGAAGTTACTCAGAAACTTCTCAAGAAGAAGGATGAGGAGGTGGAGGAGGAAGAGGAGGAGGAGGAGAAGAAGAAGAGAGACATCATAGTCATAGATGGTAGAATCTGAAGGGAACTTTAAGATTGGCTACCAGGGTGGGGAACCTACAGCCTCCAGGCCACATGTAGCCCTCAGGTCCTCGAGTGCAGTCTTCTGACTGAATCCAAACTTCACAGAACAAATTCCATAACGATTTGTTCTATAGACCTTGGACTCAGTCAAAAGGCCACATCTAAGAATAATCTAGAAGGTCACATGTGGCCTTGAGGCTACAGGTTCCCCATCCCTGGTAGTCAATCTCTTTCATTCTACAGTTGAGCAAATAGAGGTTTGTGGAGGAGAGTCACTTCCCAATGTCACACAGTAAGGTATTGGTACAATACAATTTTTCCCCCTCAACTCTTCAGAAAATAAGCAATATCTTAGAGCAAGATCATGTATTGCCTATAAGAGGGTTTTTGAAAAGGGCAGGAATTCATCTTATTGAAAAGAGTCATTATTTTTAAGTACAGAACTAAGTTTGAAAGAAAGATTTTTTAAAAATGCTTTTCCTTTCTTTAAAAAAAAGTCAATTTCCATATTGCCAGTCAGCTCTAAAATTGTAAAATATGATTATGAATATAAAAGAGCTTTCCGATAGTCAGAAGAATGAGGTTAGGTAAATACAATTAATTAGAGAAGTCAAGCTGAAAAACAATTAGAATGAGCAGGAAGTAGAGATGACCCCAAATTAGAGGAATGAACAGTATGGTTGGAAATGACCACTTCTTATTCACCAACAAAGTTTGAAATTTCTTGGTACAACTGCAAGAGAATGGAGATGGATGAGAAAAAGTCACCATCTCAGGTTTCTGAGTAACTATAACTTCCTCTCTAATATTAGAAAAAGGTCCTCAGTCCACTCCACTGAAGAAAGCATCAGAGGGACTACAAAAATCATTTCCCTTGCTACCAAAGTGGAGAACTTTCTTGGACTGGGATCAAAAGAGAAAAAGCTACAGGAAGCCCTTGAAGATTATTACTGAACTCATCCAGAAAGATGAAGTTGAGAGATAAAAGCAGCAGGCCCATGTGTACTAACGAACTATTAGCAACGGAAAAATTTCCAGCCATGAACAGCTGAATGGCCAGAAGGAATTTCTGACTGTTTATCAGTAAGTCAAAAAATAATTTTGTTTCACATACCGATCCTTAACACTTTAGCCCATTACAAAGCCTAGTGTTTTGACAGCAAATATGTCCAGAAGAAGAAAGATCTTCACCAAAACCTGCATTTAAACCCATCCTCATTACCTCCATCTGCCACCATTTCTTGGTCCCCCACTGACAAGGAGCCAGATCAATCTCAAGTTTTATTCTCAACTTCGCAATGTTTGGAGGAGTGACTATGTTGTGACTTCTGTCCACGGGTGAAATTATGTCAGTAGGGGCATGAGATGACAGGCCATAATGTGACATTCTGTGACACAAGTGACTTGCTCACTCGTTACACAGTAAAATTTTTAGAGTGTATAAAAAAAGGTCATGCTCCTAGAACTATATTTAACCCTTTTATTTAGTGGCCTTTCCACTGGCTCTGTCAGCACGCTGGCTCTTTCTGTGACACCTGCTCATTTCCTCCTCACCTTTGAAATGACATGTTCAACCTTATGGACTTTTAGCTTTTCTAAAAGCTTTGGAAACAAAAGAGGAGAGGGAATTCATTCCCACTTTATCATGTGACTTGAGCATGGAGGAATCTCAAGGCAAGCCTCAATCTTACCCCTGGGGGCACCCCATAAGACTAGGTCTTTTCCTAAGTAGTCTCCTCAGGGCCAGGCCAGGAGTCTTCCACCTACCCCAAAGGCCCTCCTCATGGGCCAGATGTCCTCCTAGACAGCCTCTCAAGTAAGGTCACTGCATGCTAGCAACTTGTACCTTCCACCTCCTGCATAGCTTACTCTGTGTGTGTGTGTGTGTGTGTGTGTGTGTGTGTGTGTGTCTGTGTGTGTCTGTCTGTCTATATTTGCGTGTTGTCTCCCCCATTAGATTATAAGCTCCTTGAGGGTAAGAACTGTCTTTTGCCTCTTTTTTTTTTCATCCCCTGCACTTAGTATAGTGCCAGGCGCATGGTAAGTGCTTAATAAATCTTCATTAATTGATTGATAAGAAATCACTACATGATATAAGTAGATGAATCGGTTCCTTCCCCACCACCCTCCTTCTTTATTTCTTCTTACAGGAGACACAGTTTGTGAGACCTTTGTTGGTTGTTGTCCCTCATTCTTGAATTAGATCAAAATGACATCAGTCTGCTAGGGTCAAGTTTCCTTGTGTCCGACGGTGGCTGATCAGACCAATATGAGCTTAGATTTTGGGAGGACAGACTCTGGAGGCCATTAATTGAATGGAGAGATGAGGAAACTGCATCTCAAAGAAGTTAAACGACTTGCCCAACAGCTAGTTAGTGGCAGACTGGGAGTCCAAGGAAGGTCCTCCGACTCCAAATCCAGGGCTGTCTCCACTACAAGAGGGAGGTAGTTAAAGGCAGCAAGGAAGAAGAACAAGAAACCAAAATGCCCTGAGAATGAGAAGAAAGAAGGGGCAGAAACACCTAAGAAAGAATGGTGTGCAGCTGTAAATGGAAACCAAACCCTAGGACTCACACAGGGCTGAGCCCATCCGGTTGTTCTGCCTGGTGTTTGCTTTTTCAGAAGCTGCCAGGCACCTAAACAGAAAACTATAAACTGATGCTGCAGAAGCCAAGTACTGTGACACCCTGATCCCACTCCTCGGGGGACTCAACAGACTGCAGGTTACATTAAAGAGAAAAATTGAAGATGGTTGACGTGGAAATGAAAATACACCAAAATTATTTGCTCCAATGGAGTGGGCATATTGATTCTTAAGGTCACAAATTCCCAATACAACAACAATCGGTAATCTTTGGAATGCAAGCCATAACAATATCCCAAATTGCATGATAGAGTTGAAATCTGATTCCACGCCTCTGACTCCAGATTTGGGGCTCTTTCCACTGACCCACACTCATCTATCTCTGGATTTTTCTAACTTTAATGTAAGATGCCAAGGGGTACCAGAGGTCCTAGAGAATTTAGGAATCATTTGTACCTCCCTATGGAGGGTGGATTCATTTCAACTTTAAAAGGTACCTAGTGTTCACTATGTATTAGTGCTGTGCTGGTCTCATGGAAGATAAAAAAGATGTATAAGATAATGCAAATAAGACATATTCTTTACCCTTGAGGTATAAACAAGGCAATGTGGTGGATACATAAGCATAATATCAAGCTTCAAGGGGCAATATGGTAGCATAGAGGGTAGAAAGCTGGCCTCGGAAGAGGTCAAGGTCCCCTAGACACCTACTGAATCTGGGACCCTGGGAGAAGTCATTTAACCTTTAAGGACCCCAGGCAGCTCTTTAAGGATCACAAAAGTCACCAATCTGCATTGGTAGAAGGAATTATCTTCCCAGGGAACTCTATATGCCAATGGAATCACAAGCCTGTCCCTACCAAAATTATCCACCAGAGTTTATAATAAAAATCAACTTGAGGATCTGATTCCCAGCACATGTTTATTGTAGACACCAATGAGGACTGTTTGAAAAAGACTGTTTGAAAATTCAGTCTCAGAGTCCTTCTTATCCAAGGTCAAAAGAAGAATACGTTGAAAAAAGGTTGAAAATTTGCTGCTTTATTTAGCCATTCTTCCCTTTTTCTCCCATAAAGCTTTCAACTTGATAGCCAGACAATGCAAAAAATAGCTCCTGGGTTTCATGTCCCTTTTCAAATATAATCTGAACTTAAGTCAAGATTTCAGGGAAGTAGGTGGCAACAACCCAGGAAGCATAAAAGTATTTTTGAGTAAACTTGAAATAACAGCTGAAAACAGGTGTGCTACGCATTGGAGGGATAATTCCAGAATCCACAGCAGCTTTTGTATAAATATACAAAAGCAGAATTTCTCTTAATTGCCACACTGAATCTCAGTTTCCAGGAGAGATACAAATATGTTAGAGCTTTTCATATACTTCCTCCAGGCACTGGAATATATTCTTATGCGTCAATTTAAATGGTTTGACTCATTTTTTTTGAAAACTACATGAAAATGATATTGTGGATTTTTAAAAAAGTGACTGCCATCGCTATCAGCCCATTCACTGCCTGAAAAAGTAATGCTGAGGGAGAGAGCTTGATGCTAACGAGATGAAAACATCAGACAGGACTCAAGGTAAATAAAATAACATAAGGCAACAGTAGTTACAGTCAGGGACAAGGAATTCCAGGCTTCTCGCTCCACTCATACATGTCCAAAAAAGCTGTGATGTGCAGACACACCAGAACCTACATTTATTATATTTTACAAGATGATCCCAAAAGATGAAATGAATGGATGTGAAGATGAATCCAAAGATTCTCCTCCAACCTTCCAATCACTCACTAAACACTGACTGGACACTTCTTATGGAAAGGCATGATGTTAAATGGTGAGAGCTTTAACGCCAAAAAAACAAGCATTTTTCTGTAACATTCACAATACTTTCCCATTATCAGAAGCATTAATACAAGGCGATTTTTGCTTTTGAATTGTTAACACCGTCTAAGTTTACTTAATTCGAGCACAAGCATCATCTCCATCATTATTAGCATACAGCCTGAAGTTCTAGCATAATCTTTTAAAAAAAAATCCTTTGGACAGCATGAATGTGGGGGTAGGGGGGAAGTAAGCTTACTAAGAAGGTAGACAAGTAACAGTACCAAGATTCAAAATAATCTCCGAAGATGAGAGGATGTGATCTGAAATAACAAAGTAAAAAATAATGCAGATAAACATAAAGTTCTGCACTAAAGGCAGCTAGGTGGCTTGGTGGATAGAGCAGGGATGGGGAACCTGTGGCTTTCTAGGTCCTTGGGTGCAGCCTTTTGACTGAGTCCGAGTTTTACAGGACAGATCCTTTTACTAAAGGGATTTGTTCAGTGAAGTTCTGTGATCTAGAGGGCCACTTGTGGCCTTGAGGCCGAAGGTTCCCCACCCCTGGGATAAAGACCTGAGTTCAAAATGGGGACACACTGTAGAAGGGAATGGCAAAACACTCCAATATCTTTGCCAAGAAAACTGTCCATGAGGTCATGTAGATTTGGACACTTCTGAAAGACTGTATAAAATTTGCATTAGATTTCAAAAACTCAAATGTAAAAATATCAGAACGAGGGGGACCTAGCTTAATAACTACATGTCTAAAGAGTGAAAAAGATCTGTGTCTAGACAGCCTGGTTTGCTAGACAAGGAGTCAGAGTTTGAGTCAGGAAGACGTGCTAATGACACATCCTAGCCTCAGGACCTCAGACAAGTCACTCAAACACTCATCGTCCCTAGGAGACTACTGCAACAACCCAGGTGTGAGGTGACAGGGATCAGAACATGAGGAGTTAGCAGTAGGAATAAAAAGGAACCGCAGAGTAAAAGAGAGACATTTTTTAAAAAGAGGAAGCAATAGTATTTGGGGCACGATTAGATATGAAGGGCTAAAGAGGAGGAAGAGTTGGATAGTTAAAAGTTCTGGCTCTAGGGGATAGAGAATGGGAAGGTGCGGGAAAGATTAGGGCAATGAGTTAAATTTTAGACCTGCTGAATCTGACTTATTCAACTAGAAAACATGAAATTTAGATTGAGTTCGGGATTTAGGGCTGAAAGGGAACTCAGAGAACACGTAGTTCAACGTTCCTCATTTTACAGAGGAGGAAACTGAGGTCCAGGGGAGATGAAGCGATTTGCCCAAGGTTACACAAGTAGTAAACATCACAAATGAGATTAGAACCCAGGTCACTGAACTTTAGAGCCAATGCCTGTAGCACACTACTTCCATCATCCTCAAAGCGAATGAGAGGGTCTCACTAAAAAGAATGCTTAAAGCCACCTTTACAAATACTGATAATGAACATGATGGAAAAACAAAAGCTATAAATAAAAAGTGAGATAATTTTTAAAAAGAAGATCTACCCATAACTTATTCATCATTTCCATTTACTGGACAGAGATGTCATTCTTTATAACTAAGAAGCTGAGATGTTTTGAAAAGAATAAATTTTAGATGAAACATAGACCTAAGTGCAAAGAATGGACTTTCATCTCTACAAGGAGGTGTCTCTTCTATAATTAAGAGCAAAAGAATATAATTTCCCAAGTAAGATAATAACTTTCATCCTTCAGCCACACTTAATAACTTCCTGAGTTATTCTATCTCCCTATTAAAGGTTATCTAAATCACACAAGTAAAAAAGGCTATATAACTTATATAAACATTAAACATACTTGTTATATATAAGCTCTCAAAGCACTAGAATAAGAGGTTATGCAGCCAAAGAAAAGGGGAAAAAATTCCCCTTACTGGTACTGAAGAATTACGCCCAAACAAAATTCCTCCCCCTTTTTTTTACCCTGAGTAACAAGGGGATAATATATTTTTTAAAACAGTCGAAACAATACAGGCTGTAGGGTACAGCAGAAGAAAACCAGGCCTGGCTCTACCACTGAATAGCTGTGTGACAGCAAAGAAATTACTACTCAACCTCAGCTTCAGTGCCCTATACTGGAAAATGAGGCTGACAGTGTTAGTTTTGTGTCTTCTCGTGGATCCAGTGAAATAATGTATGTGGAAAGCATTTTGAAAATGGCAGAGCATTCTGGGAATCTGTCAAATGTCATAATAATCAAGGAGAGGAAGACTGGAGTGTTATTTCAAAAAAGTACTTTACCACACTGGAGTTATTAAAGAAATCAGAAGAGATGACGTTCAGCATTTGCTCAGAATGAGCTATACGGGTCCTCCAAATTTGTGTGGGTACCTTGGATTCAAGATGTGGTAAATCCAACAGCAATGGCAAATCCACAAACTATCCTAAGCTGCTCCCATAGGTCTGGCTGACCTGTGCAGGTCAAACTGCACCAACGTTGGTGCTTTCAGGGACAAACCTGTTCCTTCTCAGTCTTTTCTGATATAACTGCATTCAGAACCCTTTCCTCCGTCTGTAGAAAACCACACCCCAAAAGGGGAGGTTTATCCCACCAGTCTGCCACCAAATGTAAGACTGCTTTCTAGGGTAATCAAATTCTGATTTCCTTCCCTTCCTCCATTCACCTTGAAAAATTGAAATTGTTCAAATAAAACCCATCTATCTATTCTACTACTATCTCCTTCCCTGATGTTACCTCTACCAGGACTAGAAAGTGAGCTTCTTGAGAGGAGGGACTTCCTTGCTCTTCTATTTGTAACACCGTGTTTAGCATTGGCTCTTCGCACACAGTAAAATGTTTCATAAATGCCTTTTCACTCATTCATTTTTATTTATTTGTTCAATGCTATCCTATGAAACTGTAATTACAGTGTCTTCTTAAAACACATTTTACTTATTTTTTGACTTGGGTACATTTACAGTATTAGTTCTACAGTAACAGTTAATTCTTCTTACTGTCCTAGTCCAAATAGCAGAAATACACTTCTCTCAGGCAGGATGACTGATCTAAATGACAAATGACATCTTTGTTCTCCGTTCTTACACATTCTTTTGTTTTCATGTTTTTAATGAAAATATAAGCTCTCTGTCAAACTGCTCTTTCAGGTCTTATGTTTAAAGAAAGCACATTGCGGGGCATGAAAAATGTTTCTGCCACTGTGACTAGGGAACCCATATACTCAGGACACCTTCTGGCTTCTCACATCTGGAAACAGGATTATTCCAATGGATTGTGAAAATCTGGAAATGGCACTCAAACAAGGAGCATCTATTCACTGGGTGTTTAATTACTTTACACAGAGTCACAGGACTTTCTAAATCAATCGACATTTGTTAAGCACCTACTATGTGCCAGACACTGTGTAAGTGCTGAGGATACAAAAAGAGCCAAAAGATGATCCCTGCCCTCGAAGAGCTTACAATCTAATGTGAAAGACAACATGTAAGCAAACATATATCAACATAGCAGGCATATAAGATATAGCAAGCTATACCCAGGATAAATGGCAAATAATGAGCAGGGAGAAAACACTAGAATTAAGGGGGAAGAATGATGAATAAAAAGGTGGAAAACCTCATGACACCCCTAAACCTTAGTGGCTAGCTCAAAAATCCATCTGCGTGAGAATTAAAACCACCTACTTTGTGTCTAATATCAATCAGCAAGTTAGCCTCGAGGATAGACACAACACGTCCATACCAGAACAGAGAATGTGCCAGTTACCTTATTGACAAGGGTGACTATGTCGCCTTCTCTGATTGTCAGTTCGTCCTCATTCTGTGCTTCGTAGGGAAATATGACTTTGCAATAATCCTTGCCTATAAAAAAAAAGGCATAAATTTTTATAGAGCTATAACCAATTGGCTACTTCATAACAACATTCTCACCCATTGGCCTAGGTTAAAACGATACCTAGAACACAAAACCAACACATGAAAATAGAGTAATTTTGTGTAATAGAGCATAAATAGATCATACCCGAGATTAACGTTCCCCCCCCCAAGTACAACCTGAAATTAAGAAGTGCTTTAACTTTATAGAACAGTGAAACAAGAAAACAGCTCCAGGTATCGATGAAGTTTTTAAAATTTATTTTTAGTTTTCAACATTCAGTTCCACAAGCTTTTGAGTTTTAAATTTTCTCCCCCACTCTCCCTTCTCCCCTCCCCAAGACGACATGCAATCTGATATAGGCTCTACATATACTTTCATATTGAACATATTTTCACATTAGTTATGTCGTAAAGAAGGCTTATAACCAATGTAATGAACCATGAGAAAAAAGAAACAAAACAAAACCAAAAAGAGAGAGAAAATAGTATGCTTGGATCTGCATTTAGACTCTGTAATTCTTTCTCTGGATGTGGACAGCTCAACGAAATTTTTTTAAACTAATATTTAAACTAATAATAAACTAATATTAATTAATAGTCCATACTTTGTTACTAACAAGTTCAAACAATTTCCTTCACCAAGTTTCCCCACATCATTAGATCAACAAGAAGTCTTGTGACCAAACATTTCCAAAGTTCACATGCTGCACGAAAACCAGTCATATGAGCTGGTAAGATTAGTGTGAATTCTAGGAAGAAAACTCAACAATCTCCTTTAAGAACACGATACTAAGTTGAACTATTTGCATGCATATACATAAATTTGTTTATATAAACTAGGTGACTAGAAACCTTCAGTGATACGGTCTATAGCAGATGGTCTATAATATAAACATCTATTTGCCAGAATATTACCAACAGGGGCAGCTAGGTAGTACGGTGGATAGATCAAAGGCCCTGAAGTCAGGAGGATCTGCGATCAAATCCAGCCTCAAACATTTACTAGCTATGTGACCCTGGGCAAGTCACTTAACAGAAGAAGAAGGAGAAGACACCTATATACACATATAACACAAAGATATACATATCATGGCTCATATGCAAAAACCCACCATTCTTGGGATACAACTACCCATCTTTGTCTTAGCCATGCCTCAATAAGAAAAAACTAACAACTCAAAAATACTCAAAACTTGAAATAATAGTTGAATTATGGATGAAAATGCAGTTATTTACACTTTTCATGGGCATAAAAGTCGCAGACAATGAAATCCATTAGAAGGTATTGAGGCTTTGAGGAGGCGGGAAGACAGAAGATCACCAGAAGGGTCACCTGAGGGAGGTTTTGTTTAGTTTGTTTAGGACATGTAAAAATTAACAATCTTAAATTTTTCAAATGGCCCTAAACTTTTCTGTATACATGGGCTAGTCTCTGTATATAGAATGTAGCACGGTTATATATTAATAACCCTGTGACCACACACTCTAACTTCAATGTCATATATACATAGACTGTCCATCCATCAGTCACTTCTGAAAATAACAGCAAGATCTTCAGCAAGGCTGTACATAACTAGGGTTAATATGTTTAGTGGAATTATAGATTCATTAAAAATAAGCTAATTACTCAAATGCATAGACATTTCTGATCTTTTGGTATGAAAGCATTAAATGAATAAATGATTAGAATGTGAAACTCCAAGCTTCACAAGAGGTACAATGCATCAATCAGACTAGTTGCTAATGCCATTAATAAATAAATTAATTAAATAATAATGACTAATTAATGCCATAATTAATTAATTAGCAAATAAACAACAAAATCTTCAGCAAAGCTAACATACTACACATATCTATAATTAATGTGTTTATTGGAATGATAGATTCATTAAAAATCAGCTAGTTAGGCAAATGTGAAGACATTTCTGATCTTTTGGTTTGAAAGCATTAGTTAAATGAATAAATGATTAGAATGTGAAACCCCATGTCACAAGAGGTACGATGCATAAATCGCTGATCGCCTACATTTAAGTCAATTCAGTGACTATTTGAGCACCCACTGCGCTAAGCACTGTAGGGGACAGAGATTTGTCTAAGACAGAGCTCCTTTCCAAAAAATTATAGTTTAGCTGGGGACACAAGGCCAATGTACAGAATGACTCCAAGACACTACATAAATATGAACACTGGTGGAGCCAAGATGGCGGCTGGAAAGTTGGGACTTGCGTGAGCTCCCTGCCAGGTCCCTCCAAAAACCTATAAAAAATGGCTCTTAACAAATTGTAGAACTGCAGAACCCACAAAATAGCAGAGGGAAGCAGGGATCCAGCCCAGGACAGCCTGGATGGTCACTGGATGAGGTCTATCGTACACAGACTGGAGGGGAGCAGAGCTCAGCGTGGGAGGCAGCAGGACCAACCAGACCAGGAACCGGGCAGCACCGGCCCTAGCACCCTGAATCAGTGAGCTGCGGCAGTTACC
Source organism: Trichosurus vulpecula (assembly GCF_011100635.1). Classification (NCBI taxonomy): domain Eukaryota; kingdom Metazoa; phylum Chordata; class Mammalia; order Diprotodontia; family Phalangeridae; genus Trichosurus; species Trichosurus vulpecula. Next base: position 457,512,634 of record NC_050574.1, on the reverse strand, counting down.
AGACTTCTCAACCCACAAACACCAAAGACAACAGAGAAGGTAAGTGGGAAAAGCTGCGGGGGACAGAGTTTGCGCACTGCCCCAGGGGCAGCAGGGGAGGTGCAGCTACAAAACTACAGCTGCAGTTACTTCTGGCCCCAGGCCCACCTGGTGGGAGGAATGAAGTGGCAGATCAGAGCAAGAGTGCAGAGCCTGCTAAAGATTTGCGTCAGGTCCCAGTTGGTGGTTCTTGAGGAAGGAGGAGTGCTGGTGTGGCAGAGCTGGCTGTAATAGCTCTGAAAACAACAGTGCATCCCCTCAAGCCTGGAACAAAGTACTCTTTGCTCTACAAGCAGTCATACCCCGACGAAAAACTCAAGGGTCAAGTTAGTTGGCTGGGAACATGGCCAGGCAGCGAAAACGCACCCAGATTCAGTTTCAGACTTTGGATTCTTTCTTTGGTGACAAAGAAGACCAAAACATACAGCCAGAAGAAGTCAACAGAGTCCAAGAGCCTACAACAAAAGCCTCCAAAAAAAACATGAACTGGTCCCAGGCCATGGAAGAGCTCAAAAAGGAGTTGGAAAAGCAAGTTAGAGAAGTAGGGGAAAAATTGGGACGAGAAATGAGAAGGATGCGAGAAAACCATGAAAGACAAGTCAATGACTTGCTAAAGGAGATCCAAAAAAATACTGAAAAAAATATTGAAGAAAACAACACTTTAAAAAATAGACTAACTCAAATGTCAAAAGAGCTCCAAAAAGCCAATGAGGAGAAGAATGCCTTGAAAGGCAGAATTAGCCAAATGGAAAAGGAGGTCCAAAAGACCACTGAAGAAAATACTGCCTTAAAAATGAGATTGGAACAAGTGGAAGCTAGTGACTTTATAAGAAATCAAGATATTATAAAACAGAACCAAAGGAATGAAAAAAATGGAAGACAATGTCAAATATCTCATTGGAAAAACCATTGACCTGGAAAATAGATCCAGGAGAGATAATTTAAAAATTACTGGACTACCTGAAAGCCATGATCAAACAAAGAGCCTAGATACCATCTTTCAAGAAATTATCAAGGAGAACTGCCCTGATATTCTAGAGCCAGAGGGCAAAATAGAAATTGAAAGAATCCACAGATCGCCTCCTTAAATAGATCCCAAAAAGAAAACTCCTAGGAACATTGTCACCAAATTCCAGAGCTCCCAGGTCAAGGAGAAAATACTGCAAGCAGCCAGAAAGAAACAATTTGAATATTGTGGAAAAACAATCAGGATAACACGGGATCTGGCAGCTTCCACATTAAGGGACCGAAGGGCTTGGAATATGATATATTCCGGAGGTCAATGGAGCTAGGATTAAAACCTAGAATCACCTACCCAGCAAAACTGAGTATCATGCTCCAAGGCAAAATATGGATTTTCAATAAAATAGAGGACTTTCAAGCTTTCTCAGTGAAAAGACCAGAGCTGAATAGAAAATTTGACTTTCAAACACAAGAATCAAGAGAAGCATGAAAAGGTAAACAAGAAAGAGAAATCATGAGGGACTTACTAAAGTTGAACTGTTTTGTTTACATTCCTACATGGAAAGATGATGTGTATGATTCATGAGACCTCAATATCTTAGTAGCTGAAAGGAATATGCATATATATATGTATATACATATATACACATATGTGTGTGTCTATGTATGTATATATGTAGGTATATATATAGATACACACACACACACAAAGGGCACAGGGTGAGTTGAATACGAAGGGATGATATCTAAAAAAAAAATCAAATTAAGGCATAAGAGAGGAATATATTGAGAGAGGGAGAAAGGGAGAGATAGAATGGGGTAAATTATCTCGAATAAAAGTGGCAAGAAAAAGAGGTTCTGTAGGAAGGGAAGTGGGGGCAGGTGAGGGGGAATGAGTGACTCTTGCTCTCATCGGATTTGACCTGAGGAGGGAATACCATACACACTCAATTGGGTATCTTACTCCACAGGAAAGAAGGAAGAAGAAGATTAAAAAGGGGGGGACGATAGAAGGGAGGGCAGATAGGGGGAGGAGGTAATCAAAAACAAACATTTTCGAAAAGGGACAGGGTCAAGGGAGAAAATTCAATAAAGGGGGATAGGTTAGGAAGGAGCAAAACATAGTTAATCTTTCACAACATGAGTATCGTGGAAGGGTTTTACATAATGATACGCATGTGGCCTATGTTGAATTGCTTGCCTTCTTAGGGAGGGTGGGTGGGGAGGGAAGAGGGGAGAGAATTTGGAACTCAAAGTTTTAAAAGCAGACGTTCAAAAACAACAACAACAACAAAAAAGTTTTTTCATGCAACTAGGAAATAAGATACACAGGCAATGGGGCACAGAAATTTATCTTGCCCTACAAGAGAAGAAGGGAAAGGGGGATGGGAGGGGAGTGGGGTGACAGATGGGAGGGCTGACTGGGGAACGGGGCAACCAGAATATACGCCATCTTGGAGTGGGGGGAGGGTAGAAACGGGAAAAACATTCGTAATTCAAACTTTTGTGAAAATCAATGCTGAAAACTAAATATATTAAATAAATTTAAAGATTGTGTCCACCTTAAAAAAAAAAGATAGGTACACTAATACATTATTGGTGGAGCTGCGAAATGGTACAGTCATTTTGTAAAGCAACTTGGAAGTATGCAAATAAAGTGATTAAAATGCCCCAAAATAAATAAATATGAACACTAAGTCAAAGGACAGCAAATACAACATATGTGTCATTCTCTATGAGAAGAACTAGCATTTATATCTCACTTTAAGGCTTGGAAAGTGCTTTACGACGTTACTTCATTTGATCTTGGCAAGGATCCGGTGAGGCAAGTGCTGTGATTATCGTCATTTTACGGACAAGAAAACTGACACCAAGGAACTTACTAAGTGTCTGAAGAGTATCTGCAGTCAGATCTTCCTGACTACGAGTTCAGCACTTTATCCACGATAACTCCTGTGTAAACCCTTTATGACAACAACAGCTAGCATTTACACAGCACCTACTATGTGCCAGGCACTCAATGCTTTACAAATATTATCTCACTTGATCCACAAAACAACCCAGGGAGGCAGACGCCATTATGATCCCCATTTTACACTTGAGGAAATGAGGCAAATGCAGGTTATATGACTTGCCCAAGGTCACACAGGATGGATTCCTGATTCCAGACCCAGTGTTGTATCCACTGCACCACCTGGCTGCCCTACTACCATCATTATCTCAAAATCCTCAAATATTCCCTGTATGTATGTTGCTAAATAAAGCCCACTTTAAAATGTTATTCCACATTAATTTTCTTTATGTTATTAATATTAAACATTACCACTTCTGAGTTATCCAAATGTTCCAACTGAAAAAAAGTTTGGAAAAACTAAAAAACCATATCAGGAAAACTCCATGAGAGAAAGGAAATGTGCTCATTCATTCATTCATATATTCATTATTCCCCTACTGAACACAATGGTGGTTTATGGCCAAAAACTTAGAATAAACATCTGCTGTTACTAAAATAACATTGTTCTACGCAGCCCTGGAAAGCCACTACCTATAAGAAAGTGTGCTCCGTGGCTTTTAAATAATTCTTACTTTATAAGTCTTTGAGACATCCTGAATGAGACCATGTAGTTGTGTGGTCACTTTAGAACACTGACAGACCAATGATAAAAAATATTGGGAACTCCACAGGTCTGATTCCCATTCTCCGCCGCTAAATAAGTTAATAAAGGAGGTCCTGGTGTAAAAACTGTTCTGACAGCCTGTCTGAAGAACTATTAAATCGACAAAGTAGGATATGTAGTCACCAACTAATCTACGTTGTTATTCAGTCATTTCTAGTCATGTCCAACTCTTCACGACTCCACTGAGGGTTTTCTTGGCAAAGACACCAGAGTGGTTTGCTGTTTCTTTATGCAGCTCCTTTTACAGATGAAGGAACTGAGGCAAACAGGGTTAAGTGACTTGCCCTGGGTCACACACCTAGTAAATGTCTAAGACTGGATTTGAACTAAGGAAGATGAGTCTTTCTGACTTCAGGGCCAACACTCTATCCACTGAGCCACCTAGCTGCCCCAACTAATCTGTACAGCGGTTTGTATCTTTATTAACCCTCCCATCATCACATCCTATGTTTACAATAAGTGTGTGGAATCAGTAGGATGGGTAGATAACTACTATTCCCCTTCATAGACAAATAAATAAGATAGGGCTACTGACTGAAACAATGACTTCATTGTTAAAGGGATCCTCCCAGGTGAGGAAACTCCCTCTTTCTTCCATTGCAGACAAGCAATTTTTCTGTAACTTATAGTCCTGGTGAGTTGCCCAGAGCCCCAAGAGGTTAGGCAGCTTGCCTAGGATCACTCAGCCAGTCTGTGTCTGGGGCAGGACGTGAATGCAGGTCTTTTGGCTCATAGGCCAACTCTCCATCCCTTACACCATGCAACCTCTCCGAAGGAAACATCCACAGGTTAAATGACTCACTCCAAGTCACAGAAGCCAGTGACAGAGCAAGGACTAAAGTCCCCTAGCTCCTGGTCCAGCACAATCTCCCATCACAGTATGCCACATTTTTGTCTGCAGGATTTTCTTCCAAGCAAATTTCTAGACAAGGGATGGCCCAGGAGGGACGTTAACGCATCTTCAGTTATCGGTCCCTACTAAGGAGAAGCCTGGTACTTTGCCTAATATGTGTGTGCGTGTGCGCGTATCCCAAAGGAATTATAAATTCAGAGCCAGAAGGAACTTCAGACATCATCTAGTCTAATTCCTTCATCTCAGATGAGGAAACTACAAAGGCCCAGAAAAAGTAGAGGCCTTGCTCAATATCATACAATACCTATGCAGCGAAGCTGGGATACGTCACACTGTATAAGACAATGCTGTGTCATGTATTCATACATGACATGCTGTGTCATGTATGTGTCATATATGTGTATATATTCATAAATACAAAGATGCACATGTATCTCATAATTTCCTCATCACCTGTCATTTGACAATCTCGAAGTACTCCACAAAAACAAATGACTTCCTTTCCAAAGGTTGTCTGGCACCAGCTCCCTCATCTTCCCTCCTCTTCGTCTCAAAATGTTCTCTGGAGACACATCCTTAATGCCTTCAAATGTCTCTAAATCTTAATGTATCTTTTTATTCATTCCTTTTTTAATTCCTTCTTCCTTTTCCAAAGCGTACCCCTCTGACTCAACACTTTTTCAGGATCCTTTTAATAAAAACTTACTCAAGTCTCTCGGATCTTAACAATAACTTTCCTTGATTCCTACTGTCGCCTTGAGCTACCGTCCTCTCACATCAGCTAAATTTCTTAAGAGAATCATTTTGGTAAGATCATAGATGTAAATCTGGAAGGAGCACTGGAAGCAGCCTAAAAAAAAACCCTTCCTTTATTTATTCATTCATTCATTCATTCATTTATTTTCAGTTTGCAACACTCATTTCCACAAGCTTTTGAGTTTTAAATCTTCTCTCCCTCTCTCACCAATCCCCTCCCCAAGACGGCGTGCAATCTGATACAGGCTGTACATATACATTCATATTAAACATATTTTCACATTAGTCATGCTGTAAAGAAGAATTATAACCAATGGAATGAACCACAAGAAAGAAGAAACAGAAGAAAAGAAAACGAAAGAGAGAGAGAGAGAGAGCGAGCAAATAGTCTGCATTCAGACTCCATAATTCTTTCTCTGCACGTGGACTGCATTTTCCATCATGAGCATTTTGGAGTTGTCTTAGAACCTTGCATTGCTGAGAAGAGCCAAGTCTATGAAAGCTAGTCATCACACAAAGCGGCTGTAACTATATACGGTGTTCTCCTGGTTCTGCTCCCCTCGCTCAGCATCAGTTCATGTAAGTGTTTCCAGGTTTTTCTCAAGCCTGCCTGCTCCTAATTTCTTATAGCACAACAGTATTCCATACCACAACTTGTTCAGCCATTCCCCAACCGATGGGCATCCCCTCAATTTCCAATTCTTTGCCCACCACAAAAAGAGCTGCTATAAATATTTTTGTACATGTTACAACCTCCTTATTTTCCAGATGTGGAAACTGAGGGCCAGGCAAACCAAAGGTCAAACAGGCTGGTTGGCTGGTTGCTGTCTCTCATTTGTGAAGAGGACCAAAATGATATCACTGTGTCAGAGACAAGATACCGTGTGTCCGACTGTCACTGATCAGACAATATGAGCTCGGGAAGCTCTACCACAGATCGGGCACAAATAGTCCACATGAACATCTGGAGTGGAGATCTCTCTAAATTTGTACACTGTGTGCTTCTTTTGAGCTACTGTAGTTCTGCTTTGCACAGTGCCTTCTTTGATACAGGCACAACATGCTGGGCAGTTCTGTGTCAGTGTCTTTCACATCTCAAAATCAATTCCAAAGTTCTTCAGAGAGATCTTGAGAGTGTCCTAGAATTTCTTCTTCTGACCTCCATGTGAGCACTTGCTTTGTGTGAGTTCTCTGTAAAACAGTCTTTTAGGAAAATGTATATTTGGCATTCAAATAATGTGGCCTGCCCAATGGAATTGTGCTCTGTGCAGTAAAGTTTGAATGCTTGGCAGTTCAGCTTAAAAAAGGATCTCCAGGACTCTACTTTGCTGGGTGACCTTCCGAATCTTCCTAAAACAATTCAAATGGAAGCAATTCAGTGTTCTGGCATGGTGCTGGTATACTGTCCAGGTTTCACAGGCATAGAACAATGAGGTCAGCACAATGTCTCTGTAGACCTTCAATTTGGTAGGCAATCTTCAGAGCCTCTCGAACACTGAGCTAGCTCTGTCAACCAGCCTCATCATGTATATGAACATCCCTGAAAAGTATACTGTCAAGGTAAATGAACTTAGACATAGATATAGCAAAATTTCTCCATTTGGTGTAACCGATGGTTCCATGTATGGATGGTGTGATGCTGGCTGGTGGCAAACCTGTTCTCTTGGTATTAACTGTGATGCCAAAATTTAGCACAACCAGCAGAGAATCGATCCATATTCTGTTGCATCTTGGCCTCAGAGGTTGTAGCCTCTTCAAATTAAATAATTTACCATCAGAGTGGTAGCTAACCTTGACGCCATTTTCATCCTCCCTAAAGGCATCCAACATCACTGAAAACATCATTCTGAAAAGCAAGAGAGCAAGCACACAGCCCTGCTTCACTCCACCGGCCATTGGGAAAACCTGAGAGCATCATCCATTATCCAGAACCTGTACAAGCGTGCCATTGTGAAACCGATGAACTGTGCAGCAACCAAATTTCACCATAATCTTCCACAAGCCCTCACAAATGACAGTACCAAAGGCCTTGTTCAGATTGACAAACACTGTGTACAGGACCCCTATTTTGTCCTGGAATCTCTCCTGGAGTTGCTGGGCAGCAAACACCATATCGACTGTTCTTTGGCCATTTCTGAAGCCACACGGGCTCTTGGGTAGATGACCATCTTCCAGGTGAAGAATCAGCCTAGTAAGGAAGAATCAATAACTAAAAGAGAGACCCCCCCCAACCCTGTGATTGTCACAGGAGAGCCTATTTCCTTTTCCTTTATAGAAATGGACAATAGAGGCATCCTTGAATTCCTTCCTCTTGCCACATAACTTGGGAGATTTCAGTCAGCATTTGTATAAGCAGTGGACCCTCTGCCTCGTAAATCTCAGCTGGAACAGAACAAGCACCAGGTGTTTTGCCACTGGAGAGGAGCTGAGTGGCATTCAAAACCTCTTCTTCGGTTGGAAGTTCAGCTAGAGAGAGACTAACTTCCACCTGAGATATATGGTCAATAGCTTCAGCACTGGTTGATGATGGGAGTGTTCAGCCTATCTCTCCAGGACCATGTCCTTATCACCAATCGATGTGGCTCCATCAGCACTGAGTAGTTGAAATGCACCACAGGTCTTCGGACCATAAATAGCCTTCAGAGAATCATAAAAGTGCTTTGGATTTTTATCATCAGTGTAAAACTGAATTTCATCTGCCTTCTTGCTGAGCCAGGAATCCTGCATCTCTCTAAGTTTTTCCTGCACTTTACTTTTCATGGAGTTAAATGCGCTTTCTTAGAGACAGATGAACTATCTTCATGGTAAATCCTATGGCGTTCTCATTTTTCATTTAGCAATTTCTGAATTTTTCCATTATTTTCATCAAACCAGTCTTGATGTTTTTGAGTGTTCTGGCCCAGATGAGTAAATATGGGGCTGTACACCAAATCTTTGAAAGCTGCCCACTCCTTTTCTGCTGCACTCTGGCCAACTGTGTGTTGGCTCAGCTTTCCCTCCAAGTTAGCAACAAACTGTTTAGGCTCAGAGGAGTGGTCTAATCTGCTCACACTAAGTCCATTCTAGTGCCACCAGGAGGGCTCACAAACATAGAGTGTTCAAAAAGGAGGACTGGTTTTGGCCAGGAGGTCGGGAGGAAGGAAGTGAGTCTGACGGAACAAATCCACAAGTGAGATTGTGGTGATCCATGGAGTCAGGGAGAGCTGATAGATGGAAGAATGGTAACCTGAGTAACCATCAAGAACACGGTGATTCCTTACCACTTGTGCCTAGTGGCTGGAACATGTGGAAACGGACCTATGATCACAGAGGCCACATCGCTCAACAAGGTCAGGTGAATGCAGTGACTGTCATTTCTATCTGGTTATTTAAAAAAATAAAATAAAATGCATCTCCCTTCCCTACTTCACAGGTCAGACACAACTATATACGTACACATGTATGTATCTATACATGTATACATCACTATCTTCACATGTATGTGTACATATGTATATATACCATGTACAAGAGATAAGTATTACATACATGTACATATGTGTGTGTATATGCGTGTGGTATGTGTGTATGGGGCATGGGTGGGGTTTGGGCATGTAAAATTTGTCTAAACCTAGGCATCTTGCTTCAAAAAATGATCAGATAACTAGAAAAGGACATAGATATACGTGGATATATATGCAAAGCAGATCATATGTATTTTAGACCAGGTTGGGCATCAGAATCTAAGGCCTGGATCCTGTGGGTGATTCATTTGTAGGCAGAATGACCACTTGAGGCTTCAGCTATATTTGGCTTACAAAAAAGCATTTTGGGGGAGTAAGGGGAGATAACATATAGAAAAGAAGTGTAAGACATGAATGGGCCTGAGTTCCCAAGGTAGAGAAATGTATCTAAACTTTGAAGAAGAATATTGTGATCTGTAGGAAAGCATGGGGCACATTTGGGTAAGGCCAGACAGTCCAGTTTGGGAGGGCATTGAAGGAAAGCAGATAGTCCAGAAAGCAGCAGATGGTGGATGGCCTCAAATTGTAAAGCCGGGCAAAGGTAAAGCAGAGAGTAAAGGCACACATCAAAAATGTGATGCTTGTCACTTTACACATGAGTGGACCAGAGGAAAGAGGGGCTATCCAGAAGTAGGGTCATCACAGATTGAGAGCCTGAAGTAGCCTTAAAAGCCATGAAGTCCTATCCCCTCATTTTACAGATTAAGAAACAGTGGTTAAATGACTCGCCCAGGGTCACTACTTAGAGTTTGAGGTGGGATCTGCCAGACCTTTTCAGCTTCAAGTCTAGTGCTCTAAACATGAAGCCATGTTGTTTCTCTTTAGCCAAAGGGAGAAAACTGTGATACAGCGGACCAACTTTTCTCCTTCCAATTTGCTCCCCCACTCCCACCCCCAGGGGGAGAAGTGGTCATTTTACTTTGTTTCTGTCCTTTCTGCAGGAATCAGAAGTAAATCTGGAGATGATTGCCAGGAAAATTAAAAAAAGAAAAAACCAGACCAACGGCCTGCCACATTGACATCTCCTAGGAGCAAAATGTGTCTGATATGTGAAGACTGTGTAGAGATGGAATACACACAAAACCTAACTTGAGAACAATTATAAAGACGCCTAAGAAGTGACAAAAGACAATATTGTAGACACTGGACGGTAAAGTGCTAAGGCAGCTGACAGAGAGGCAGGGCTTGCCAGGGAAAGGGCAATGCTTTGACACGATAGTCATACGTGACTCAGGAGGCCTGAGACACTCATGCATCAACCGTGAGCAGACTTCTTCTAAAACGCATGCTCAGCTGGTTCACCGATTCTGAAAGACTAAAAGAGGAGTTTGGAAAGATGCTGACTGAGTCTTGCCTTCAAGCTACAGTTCTTTCCAAGGAACTGTAGGGATCTGAAACAAAATGAAGAAACCTCCAGCTGCGGAAAGTCAGGAAGAATCCTCAGGGAGCGCTTCATTAGGATACTTAGACAATTCTCCTCTTGTTACACAGATGGCGGCGATCTGTTCAAAAGCACACATTCCGGGTGAATTTTATTATTTTAAAGGATCTGGGGTGGGAGAGGGGATGATGTAGGACATTGGAATAAGTCCTGATCAGATCAGTCTCCCTTTCACTCAGACGCACTAACTCATAAATCCGAACTCTCTAGTCTGAAAGAGATCTCTGCACGGCAGCACCTCGAGACTCAGACGTACGGCAGCTCCGAGCCCGCGCAGGGTCCATCATTTTCCTCGCATCAGACTTCCAACTGCTGGGACTTGGGTGAGGTTGTTGTTGTCATGTTGGGGACTCGCTCTGAACCATCTATGCTCGCTTCCTGAATCCCTGTGGCTCACGGGCACAGAACAGCAGCCGGCATGTAGACCAGGCTTGAAGACTTGTGAGGCCTTTCACGTGTTTGTCTCCTGTAATCCTCACATCAACCCCTTGAGGTCGCTGCCGGTATTATTCATATTATACGGATGAGGAAACAGCACTATGAGCAGTTTAGTGACTTGTCCAGGGTCATAAAGCTTTCTGTGTCTGAGACTGGATTGGAACTCGGGTCTTCCTGACTGCAAGGCCAAAACTCCACCTACTATGCCACCTAGCTGCCTAAAGATCTTCTTATCAACACATACCTTTATGATAAAAATTGTACTTTATACTCTTCAAAGGGCTTTCATGTCCATTACTTCAGCTGGTCTTTGTTGTAAACAACCTTGATGAGATGTGTGTGTGGGGTAAGGGGAAAAGGGAAAGGGAGAATGAGTGGGAGAGAGAGAAAGAGAGAGAGACAGAGAGAGAGCAAGGGATACAGAACCTAGCTATGTAGGGCAAGGAGAAGCTTTGGTGGTTTGGGGTTCTCGTGTACAAATATACACATGGTACCATGGCGGGGGCACTTCTCAAAATATGAATGCATATTTTAAAAGCCAAGAGAAGGTTGAGAGGGGATGAAGACAGGGGCTGAGATGCAGCAGACACCTAATAAATGTCTGTCAATTTTGTTCCAGGGTAAGAGTAAAGATTTCCATCTCTACCTCCACCCCTTCACCTCCAGCCTATTCAAGTATTTCCGTAACAACTTCAAAATACTTTCCTGACCTACTTCACATAATCTAGAAGCTGGCTATTTGATTATTCTCTAATTCATGGGTTCCAAACCCAGGGTCCAAGGACTCCCAAGGTATCCAAGAATTTGGATGGGTAAAATATGTATGTGTGTGTATACACACATACATGCACGTATATACATATACATATATATGTATACACACATACAAACACACACACACACATACACACATCTTTATTTTATCTAACCTCTAACTGAAATTGTAGGCTTTTCTCCAATTGTGAATTCTGAGAATGGTCAACAGCCAGCCAATGGGGTCTACGATAACAGAAAGGTTAAGAACCTCTGCTCTAATTGTTTCATGGGTATAAATGTCATCTAGTAAGACCACGAGAGTTCCTTCAAGACAGGGATCTCGACCCAAGTCTCAGCGCTTCTAAAACTGAATCAGACAATGTCAGAGCTGGGGAAGAGCCCTCAGAGACCACCTAGAGCAACAACTTCATTTTACAGGTGAGGAAACGGAGTCCCAGAGGAAATAACATGCATTTTTCACACGTGTACAAGTTGCCTTGTCTCCTCCAACAGAATAAAAGCTCTTAGAACACAGGACCATTTCACTATTATCTTTGTATCTCAGTACCTGGCAAATGAAAGGCTCCTAACAAATGCCTGCCATTTGATTAACGTGCCTAAATTCACATCACTAGTTAGCAGTTGAGACAAGATAGATGGTACAGAGAAAAAAGCACTGGCTCTGAAGTCAGACAGCCCAGGCTCAAATCCAAAGTCTGACACTTCTGGGCAACTCGTTTATCTTCTTGGGTCTTGGTCCTTCTCCTCACTCTCCTCTGCTACCCCCTGACACACAGAGTACTCCTCCATGTCAGGGTCACAAGAGACATTTAATAAATTTCACTTGTTTTTCGGTCGTGTCTGACTCTTCACGACCTCATTTAGGATTTTCTTGGCAGAAACACTGGAGTGATTTGCTGTTTCTTTCTCCAACTCATTTTACAGATGAGGAAACTGAGGCAGAGAGGGTTAAGTGACTTGCCCAGGGTCACAAAGCTATTAAGTATCTAAGGCTGGATCTGAACTCATGAAGATGAGTCTTCCTGACTTCAGGCCCACAAGCCTTATTCACTACACCACCAAGCCTCCCCATTTAATAAATATTTGTAGAATTGAATGGAAACCTCCTGATGAATGGGATTTGAGCAAAGACTTTCCCATATGCTAAAGAATTTAGGATTGTGTACCTGGTTATGCTTCAGGTCCCAGAAGGCCCATATTAAAAGCATAAGGCTCTCTGGGATAAAGCTACTGGCCTATATTCCTTCACAAGCCATTTGTTTGTAGGTGTCAAACAACACAAAAGGAAAGGAAAAAAAGGTGTGTGTTTGTGACCTGCACCAAATTATAAGGCTGAGGGCTCAGACTTAATGACTTGTTTACCAACAGCAGACTACTGCCCAACATGAGCCTTATCCTCTCCTAAAATGCAAAGCACTACACTGAGTAACCCTTGTTAACCAAGTTTGGCTGGACAAAATACTTCCGATTCCATTTGCTTTAGGTACACACTCTCACAGTTGGGTGCTGCTTCCAAGCATCCTTTCCAAAGTCCTCATTACTGGGGCAGCTAGGTGGCTCAGTGAGTACAGCACCAGCCCTGGAGTCAGGAGGACCTGAGTTCAAATCCGGCCTCAGACACTTGACACATGTGTGACCTTGGGCAAGTCACTTAACCCCAACTGCCCGCCCCCCCCCCCCCCCGCCCAAATCAAAGTCCTAATTACCTACAACATGTTAACACTGTATTTGTATGTTTCATGTAATGAATGAAGGATAATGGGTGAACTCTTAAAAACAAATTGTTTTAAACTGCATTTTCACATTAAAAGCAGTCCATTTTTAACTTGTGCTCTGACCCATTTTCAAAGTCCTTCACTCCTGTGACACTGAAAATAGACCTCACAAAGAAGTCATGCATTACTGACCAAAGCAATGACCATCTATGACTTCAAAAAATTGATGCTACTCATTGCCTGCTACCCACCTCCTAAGAGGTAATGGGAAGACTTTGGGGATATGGTAAACAGGTGAGTTTGTTTTGGGTGCTTACGATTACTTGTTCCCAGGCTTGTGGGATTCAGAGATAATGTAAACAATTTTTAAAGGTGCAGAAGTATAGAAGGAAAGGGACAAGTAGGACAGCTTTGAAAGTAATGTTGAAGTTATTCCTTTTTTTTTTTTAAAGAAAGCGGTACATAATAGAGAAGCGTGGTTCCACATAGTTTCATGTTTCACAGCGTAGTTTCACTCTACGGTCTACTTTGTAAAAGGAAATATTCATATTGCATGTGTGGATGGTAAGTTTAGAATAACAAAAATACTTTTTAAAAAGTCATGAGTTATAAATACAAGAAGCTATGTGAGACCTTGTAACATAGCAGGGTCAGAACAATGCGCTCCTAGGTGGGTGTTTCCATCTCTGACCGTGAATTCAACAGAACGAAAATGGAGTTGTTCTCAGTGACGTCACCTTGACTGTGCTAGGGATTAGAGGAGGCACAAAGATGAGCAAGAAGCTTTTCTAAAGGCTTTTACTCCAAGAATAAGTAGATAGGATACCACTGACAAACAAGAAAAGACGTGGCAAATGTGATACATGGTGTAAGGGAGGTATGAAGTATCATGGTGAAGAGTAGTAAAAAGCAATATTCCAGGCAGGGGTGGGCCTTGAGGCCCCAGGTTCCCCACCCCTGTCTAGTGTGTGCTGGTGAGGCAAGTAAATAAACAGGGCTTCATTAAGGAGGTAGATTTGAAATAGGCCTTAAAGATGGGAGCAGGATATCCATCTACAGGCTGAGGTGGTCCTCTAGCGGTTTCTCTCTCTCTCTCTCTCTCTCTCTCTCTCTCTCTCTCTCTCTCTCGCTGTGTCTCTGTCTCTCTGTCTCGCTCTCTGATATCAATCAGAACACAGAATTCAGAATTTGAACCTCAGCATAGGCCTTGTTCTTATTTCTTGCTTTGTTCTTGATGTCCCTAGAAATTGTTTTTAGGAAAGTCAATTTAGCCAAAATAACTATTTAACAGAGACCCTAAACAATGGTAATATACATGATCAAGGAAGAGGTTAATGGTGTGGGCTCATGCAAGAAGCTCACTGAATTCTTTGCTTTTATAAAGAGCCTGGTCTGTGGACAAAGTGCTAGATTTTTTTTTTTAAACAAAGATGGCAGGAAAGAATTGAATTTCCTAAAGGGCTCTGAGATAAAGTTCTGAATCTAACTTTTGCCCACGCAGGATGGTTTCCTACTGGCTGGGCTCTTCTGAGGTCTTTTGTGTGCTCTTTGGTGCTCTTGTTCACACCTGAAAATGTCATCAATTCTAACCATTCAAAGACGTCTACTAGCTTTAAAGTGTATAGGAGCTAAGTATGGACACTTACTCTTTGTCCTGCTGTCCATTTCTATTTTAGCTGACTCCTGAGTTGCTGCTGTTGGAGGTAACTTCTTCCCAACCGTCTGAAACAAACAAAAAAATTGTATTTAATAAGATTAACTCAATTAACCCGGGGGGGGGGGCTGAAACTAGGATTATAAATTTAATAAAAATAGTAAAAATACCTAATTTTTACATTAAATTTTAAAATTACTGCCTGACATGTATTACATACCAATTTCTGAATTATAATAACAAACAACTGGGCAAGGATCTAAATTTAAAATACATGTATCTCATATTAGTATTTGGGATTATTTATTCCTTTTCTTTTCAACATACTTTATTAATATTAATTGTCCATCTAAATAAACCACTTGAGAGGAAATGTGTACACTTTTCATATTTTAGATTAAAGATAAATTTTTAAAATTTAGATTAATTAAGCTGGTGTTAAATTCCCAACTCATAGTTTCTTTGATCCCATATCACTACCTTTTTCCTTAAAACTAGATTTATGATTTTGACGTTATAAGTCTAGTGTCAAACTCAAATAAAAACAGATGCCTGTAGGTGCATACTGAAAACCAATCGACCAATAAACACTTATTAAGTTCCTATTATGTTCAACGGGAAGCTAAGTGGCACAGTGAATAGGGCACCAAGTCTGGAGTCAGGAAGATCTGAGTTCAAATGTGACCTCAGACACTTACTAGCTGCGTGAGCCTGGGCAAGTCACTTAACCCTGTCTGCCTCAGTTTCCTAATCTGTAGAATAAGCTGGAGAAGGAAATGGCCAATCCCTCCAGTATCTTTGCCAAGAAAACCCCAAATGGGGCGATGAAGAGTCGGACACGACTGACACAACTGAACGACAATGACCCTATGTGCCAGGCACTATGTTGTATTGTATTTTTATTTAATTTTGTTCAACATTTCCCAAATACATTTTAATCTGGTTCAGAGATGTACTCCAGAGTTTAAAGGGCTCCCAGTGAGGAAGCTCCTCCACCAATGGAAATGGATATTTATTCATCGACATATCATCTTAGGAAGTTACCAGAGCCACTGAGAAAGTAAGTGATTTGCCCGCACTGTAGGATCAGAGACGGTACTTGAACCCAGATCTCTCTGACTGAGGCCTGCTCTCTACTTACTGTTCCCTGGGGTCTCTTCACATCTCCAACTACTAAATTATATTAAAATATGTTGGCTTATTACGAGTTAATTTTTCTTTTTAAACTTAAAGCTAATTCTATTATCACCAGCTATTACTGAATCAACCACAAGGAATGCTAAACAGTATCATGCCTAAGGATGCTACTTTGCAAACAAGCATTTCTTAGAGCTTATTTTATTCGTAAAAGTGAACGCAGAAAAGGTAAGGGCCTTTTTTTAAATGTCTACCAACTTTTTACCATGATTCTTACTTAATTTCCAATCATAGTTTCTATGGATACAAGGGAGATAGTGTAATAAAACTCACAGGCTACACCAAAAGTTCAAGCCAGCAAGTGATAAATCTTCTCACTAGCTGTATAAAAATTTCTCTGAACAAAGAAAACCCATGAATGAAAGAAGAGAGGAAACAAAATTAATGTGTCACTCATGAAACCTGGACCAGAGGAGTTTTCCTTTAAATGATAATGATTTGTAACCCTGTTTTAAATCAGAAAAATATCCTTGTGCTCCAAGGGTAAAAACGGACATTAAATCTGAATAAATCACGGAATGTAGGTAATTCAAATTTTCAACCTTTCATGAATTTTTAAAAATACTTTGCCAAATATCCCGTACATTTTACATGGTGACATTTTAATTTGGTGCTATGAGGCTTTCTGAGTTTGACTTAAAAAAAACTGAAACACTCAAAGTAATATTCAACCCCTAACTACTACTGAACATGCGTACTAAAATCCTCTTCTAATTCTGCAGTGGTGAGAGAAGAAAGACTGATCTAAGTTTGTCACAGGGTCCAATCTAGAAAAAGGCTGGCCTGAGGGTCATCTTTTAAAATACTATCTGCAATGGAATTTCCGAAAGTTCCACTTCCAATCCATTTTGTTCTAACAGCAGAAGAAACTCTTTGTCTCTTTTTTTGTAACTAAAAAACCCTATATGTTTCTATTTCTAATCCCTCAAGTAGAGTGAAAACAAAGGCAACAGCTTAACAGGCAATGTTACAGCCACCTGGCCATCAAGGAATGATTTTTCTCACTATTCTATAAAAATGTAAACATCCAATGCTTTGGGCTCTTATCTGCTGGCTGATCTTAAAAAGAATCCATTCTCCGCTTATACTTTGGGGGGTGATTTTTCTGCAATTTAATTCAGAAATATTTTACAATTATGTATTAAGAACTTACTATGGTTTGTGTCCCAAAGAGATCAAATAAAAGAGAAAAGGATCTATTTATACAAAGATATTTATAGCAGCTCTTTTTGTGGTGGCAAAGAATTGAAAATTGAGGGGATGCCTGTCAACAGGGGAATGGGTGAACAAGCTGTAACATATGACTGTGATGGGATACTATTGTGCTATACGAAATGAGGAGAGTCATTTCAGAAAAACCTCAGAAGACTGATGCAAAGTGAAGTGAGCAGAACCAGGGGAGCAGCACACACAGTAACAGCAACATTGTAACGATGATCCACTATAACAGACTTAGCTACTCTGATCCAAGACAGTTATGAGGGGGATCATGATGAAAAGAGAAAGAATCGAGGACTCTGGGCACAAACTGAAGCATAATTGTCTCCCTTTATTTTTCTTGGTTTTTTTTTCCAACGTGGCTTAATATTTCCATATAATTTCCAATTTCCATCTATTTCCAAATAGTGTTTTACATTATTTCATATGTATAATTGACATCATATTGCATGCTGTCTCAGTGAGTTGGGGAGGGTCTAGAGAAAGGGAGATGATTTAGAACTCAAATTATTTTTAAAAAGTTAAAAATAAACAAATAATCATCGAAAACAAAAGAACTTACTATAGTCGATGCACTGTGCTGGGGTCAGGCGGACACAAAAGTAAGGTCAACAAGACACTGTTTTGTCCTAGGAGAGCACACCATCTTTTAGCAGTTTGTGTTTCTACGGTGACAAAGTGAGCTCCTTTCCGTTACTGACATCCCAGTTCATTGGTCTAACATTAAGACATGTCTACCGTGTCCACATACTTCTCTTGAGAAAGACATAAAAGCAGAAGCTTAATCTGTTGCTTATATCCTACCTCACCTGGTATGAGAGGGCACAGACAGTGAAGCACAAACATCTCCACCAGAACAACTTTAATCTCTAACTCCCTAATGACTCCTCTCCATCTGACCACAGACTAAGTGCCACCCCCACCCCCACCCCCACCCCCAACCCCACACACAAACCACAAACAACTAAAAAAAGCCTTCCCTTTGCTTCATCCACACTGTCATAACTCTCCACCTCTTTTTTGGCTAAACTTTTTGGAGGGAGGCGATACATCTACACCTGTTTCCAATTTCTCACCATTTATTTTCTCAACTTCTGACAAATCTGAAACCTCTCACTACCTGTTTGCTAAAAGCACTTTCTCAGAAAATCATGGGTGAATTCCTAATTACCAAATTCAATTGTCTTTTCAATTCTTATCCTCGATGTCTGCAGCAGTGGACATGGTTGACCAGCTTTCCTTGTTTTGGATAATTGCTCCTTCTTTGACTTCAAAGATACCAATCACTCCTATCTCCCTAACTGATTCTTTTTCTCTATCACCGACTTTTCATGCTCTTCTTAAACCTTATAGATGGCTTCTCCCCTCCCCAAGGTTATGTCCCTGCCCCCTTCTCTTCTCTCTTCTCTCTAAAATTTAATTTGGCAGTCTCATTCATCACCATGACTTGGATACAGATGGCTGCCAAATCCCCAACTCTGGCCCCTGGCTGCTCCCCCAAGCTCTTAGACCTATTCCAAGTGTCCACAGGACGTCTCTACCTGGGCTTCCTACTAGTTTCCCAACTTTAACACGTGAAAATTATGTCTACTATTCTCCCCTCCCCAAACCTGCTTTCTCTGATGGCCCCACAGCCATTCCTCCCAATCCCTGTATTTGTCATTTATTCCATCTGTCAGGTTCACAACTCTGTATTATCTTTGATTCTTCTGGCTTCCTCACAACTAAAATAAATCAGTAAGCAATCCTGCCAGGTCCTCCTCCATAACCTCCTTGGCATTCATCCCCTCCCTCTCTGTTTTCCTTGTCACCACCCTAATACAAGCCTGGACTTGATGGTGGCCTCTTAAAAGGTCATCCCACTGCCACTCTCCCCCTCCCCAGCATCATCCTTTACCAGGCACGGCCATGCCCACTCACCTGCTCAAAACTCTTAAATAACAACTCACATTTACATGGCACATAAAGGTCTACAATGGGCTGACCTTACAGGTGGGCAGTATAAGTACTATTATCTCCAGCTTTACAAAGAAGGAAACTGAAATTATGCCTATGGTCACACAACCAATAGGTAACAGAAATGGGATCCCACTCCAGGTTTTACTACCCCTAAATCAAATCAAGTTCTCAGGTAAAATTAAATTTCTCTGCCTAATACGTGAGGTACTCTACATTTGTATCGTATCACTCTACATTTGCAATCTTCTCTAATACCTGCCACGCCTGCATATGGATATATATTTATATCAGATGCATTCCTCTGCAGAGTCAAACTGGGCCATTCAACATTAGCATAAAATAAAGCACTTTCGTTTCCCAACACATTTGTTGAACAATTCGAACAGTGAATGAAGCACTGTCTGGGTTATGGCAGACTTAGATAGTACAGCCCTTTTAAGTTTCCATGTTTTAAGTCTATGCAGGGACAGAGGTATCCACATATTTTAGTGCTGATAAGTGGTCGTCATACTTGGTACTTGAATACCCTGAATGAGGGAGAACTGAGGCAGCCTATTTACGTGGCTCACATTGTTCACTAGGCAGAGAATGACCTCCACTCAATCCTTACCTCTTTTGTTGTTTTTTAGTCACATCCAACTCCACCGGACACCACAGACATTATCATGGGGTTTTCTTGGCCAAGATACTGGAATGGTTTGCCATTTTTTCCTCCAGCTCATTTTACAAATGAGAAAACTGAGGCAAACTAGGTTAAGTGACTCACCCAGAGTCACACTGCTGGTAAGCATCTGAGGCCAGATTCGAGCTCAGGAAGATGGGTCTTCCTGACTCTAGGCCTGGTGCCTTATCCACTGCACCACCCAACTGCCCCTTACCTCTGCAGCACAACTCAAATGTTGCATACGTCCTCTGGAAGCCTTTACTAATTTTCCCCAATTGATTGTGGCCTTGCCCTCTTCAGATCCCATCTCGCATTTGGTGGCATCTCTTATGTACTTGTGCATTACATTATTTGCACATCTATGTGTATGTGTTTAACCTTCCCTTACTGGACTAAGAGCTCTATGAGAGCAAAGACTGCATTCTATCTAAACTTCAGATCTTCCCTAGCACCTAGCCCCTCATACACCTCACAAATGTGAGTGATGAAGCTATTACTAATGTGTCAGACCAACAGTTTCTAACAGTCACGTGGAAAACATCATTAAGGGGAGCTGTGACTTTCAACTTTGGGGTCTTATGTGCCTTTTCCCTTTAAAGGGGCCATCATGTCAAAAGAATCCCGGGGGACATGAGAGCTGTCTGCAATTATATGGGGTTTCCACATGGAAGGGACATCAGCCTTACTCTGTTTGGCCTCAAAGGGCAGAACCAGAAGCAAAGAGGCAAAGTGAGGCTGGAAGTCAGGAAAATCTTCCCAATAGGTAAGAGCTACGTAAATAGAACAGGCTGTCTCAGTGGTAGTGAGATCCCTCCCATTCAAAGTATTCAAGCAAAAGCAAGACACTTATTTAACCATGTTATACAGAAGATTCCTTTGGGATACGGGCTAGACCAGATGGCTACTGGGGTCTCAATTCTAAAATCTGCATTTCTGTAATAGCTGGACACATCTGTCCTTCCACAGACACAAAACACAGACATTTAAAAGCAATACATACCCATCTTCTGCCATAACCCAGACAGTACTTCAAACACTATTCAGTAATTGTTCAAAAGTGAATAAATATGAACCAAAAAAATCTTGGGGAAGATGTTCCTCAGCTAAAACCACTTGCCCGTAGTTACAATAACAACCAACATTCATGGTTTTAGTAACAGTCAATAACAGCTAACATTTGGCACCTACTATGTGCTAGGCAATGATTTACAATGATTATCTCAACTGACCCTCACAACAACCCTGCGAGGCAGGTGCTACTATGATCCCATTTTACAGACAAGGAAACCGAAGGAAACAGAGGTTAAGCGACTGGCCCCGGGTCACACAGCAAAGTTTACAGAGGGCTTTCTTCACAGCAACTCTTTCAAGTAGGCATTTCAAGAGTTACTGCCTCTAGAAGCAGCATGGTGCGGCCAATAAAAAACTGACCTTGGGGTCTGGAAAATCTTTGTGTAGCTCTCCCTCTGACACATTCTGGCAGTATGACCCCAGGCAAGTAATCGCCCTGATGTCCAGGCAACCAACTCTCTAAGACAATACAAGTGGCAGACAGTACAGATCTACATCGGTGGAGGGAGTTTCTGTAATTTCTGAAATACCAAATTTGGTAAGTAATTAAGTAAATAAGTAAAAGGAATGTCCCCTATTTTACAACTATCCTGGAAACTGAGTCTCAGAAAGAGTAAGTGATTTCCCCGTGATCACAAAGTTAGCAAGTGCCTGAGCTAGGATCTACATCAGTCTTCTGAGTCTAAATCCAATCTTTTCCCATTTCCATTAATCTAAGGCCAGCCAGACCTTTATCCACTATGCCATCCTGCCTGTCAGGGATTCCTCACTGGCAACGATTTTTAAAGGAGTGAGGAGAATTAACAATGAAGGAGGGAAAACTTGAAACTCTATCAGTGTCTCACATACCACACTGTCTCTCATCTCCATCCCTTTTTACCAATCAATCATGATAATTGACCTAAACATTTATTAAGTGCCAGGCACTCTGCTGACCACAAGCCTGGCCTGGCTTCAGGCTACCTGTCAGTTTCCAAGGACAGCAAAGGACTACTCTTCCCCTCTTCTATCCCATCTAAAAGTTTCCAAAAAAAAGGGAGCTTAATCCACAGAACACTAAATAAATTCATAAATGTCTTCAAAGACAGTCCCAGCCTCTCCCTCTCCCAAAATTTGGAACAAAAACAATATGGAGAACCTTTGACTTACCTTCCCCTAGTCCTTTACTGGCCCAAGTCTGGTTTCACTTGACTCACGTGGAACTGAATATTAATTTTGAAAGGGAGGAGTTCGAGGTGTAATGCCACCCTTGCTACTCACAGATAGCATGTAGATGGCAGGCCTTCAGGGAAAATAAGCTGAGAAACAGGCCTGGGAATCCCTGATGTAGACCACACAGCTTTAACTCTCTCCTGGCAAAGCAGAAGGGGGTGGGGGGGGAGGATTCTCATATCTCTCCAGTCATCTTTTCCTTGCATCAAAAGGTCCCTTAACATGAAAAGATAACACACAAGTCTCGAAGAAAACCCCCTTCCTCACCTTCCAGGAAACTACTGAAGGAATCAATCCAGCTAGAGCCACTTAGTAAGGGAAGGACCAGAAGGCCTTAGCCAGCCTCTCCTCTCTTCCTCCATGTACCACAAGAATAACCTCGCTGCATGTTTGCTTACATTTGTCTTCACAGTCCACAGACCAAGTGACAAACTGTTGCTTGACTTGGCAAGGAAGGGAAAGAGAGGAGACTGACAGGTATACAAATGGATGTCACTCTTGATTAATCCTATACACACATTAATCACCAGGATAGAATACAACCCACTTATTAGCCAACAAGGCTCTGCCCTAGTTTAAGTCATTCCCTTCGTTTATTTTTAATCCCTGTCAGTCCTTCAAAAAAGAATCGACAAGAAGGAAAGAAGGGATGCACAAAAGGAGCTTATGAGCACTTGCTATGTACCAGGTACATCCCCAACAGGGGATGCAATCATAAACCAGCAGGACAGCCCCTGACCTCCAGGAGCTTACACCCCAATGGGAGAAGATGACAGGGAGGTAGAAAGGGAGGAAGGAAGCACATGTGGAAGTATAAGCACTGGCAAGATGGGACGAAAGCTCACCAATGAGGGCCCAAGGTCCAAGGGGGGAGTCTGAGGTCTAGGGGGAGGCAAATGAGAAAGGGGGCCTGGGGGCCATGTCTCAGGGACAGAGTCTGAGTGCTGATGGGGGGTGGGACGGAGTGGATAGGAAGATGGCCAGAGTGCAGCGGACATGGTTTGGATCTGCAGCATAAAGGGCTAGCCTTTGAGTCAGAAAAACCTGGGTTCAAGGTTTACACCTGCACACAAAGCTGTGACTTTGGGCAAGTCAGGTTTCAACCTCCTGTTGTCCCAGGCAACTCTCCTAGACGGTAAGTTACAGATGAGTTTCTGAATGGCATCAGTGGAGGGAATTTCCACACTGGAAAGTTCCCTGGACAGATAAAATCACAGGCCTAGACCAAAACCAACCAACAAACCCCCAAACGTGATGCATAATTAGATTGTTTAATCATCTCTGAGGGAATAGAGAAGATAAAGGGAATATTATTTAAATAATAAACCTGTGTTTTCCTTCAGTGTTCTTCCCAGAAGTATTAAAAAAAAAAACTGCATGTTGTTTTAACAGAGTAAGTTTCTTCTTTCTTCCTAATTCTTTGAATTCTAGTTTCTAGCTGGCGACATCTCTATCAGTACAGATAACCACCATATGATTTCAGTTAGTGCCAGAAATAATTTTTGCTTTTTGTACTGAAATGAAGAAGCCACTACTTGCAGGGTAGAAAAGTCAGTGCACAAAAGCCAGAACCCTTCCCAATATAATGAGTTGCTGCTCCAAGAGACCAGCGTATCAGTTTTAATTCTGGCTACTGGTTCTGCATTTTTACCAGGCCAGAATGCTGACAAAGTCAGGTCAAACCTATGTGAGCTCATGCCAAGCGATCACAAGCCACTCTAAACAGTAAGGGCTCCCACGATGGAACGTTTCTCAAGGAGGAGCAAATTGAGATCACACTCGCAACTCAAAATGAAGATGGAAATGCCACACGTATAGGAAGACAAATTCGCTGAGAAGGAAAACAATTCCAGAGTCCTGGAAGCTCATGCCACAGGGGCCAGTGGCCCAATCTCACTTAAATACAGATTTTAAACAAAAGAAATGTTACAGCCCGTAGGCTCTTTATAGATACCAGAAATGAGCTTTCCACTATGAAATAAAGGACGCTTGATGGGCCTTTAGCACACTTCTATGGTATCTGCTCAGTAAGCCGCATGTTTCATCTCTGAGAAATGCAATCAAACGCCCAAGACTTTTCTTATTCCTAGCCTGCCATTACTGTTTTTCAAGGTGAAGAAGCAGCGTAGGTACCTAGACAGAACTTGAACTAAAGAGTCAAGATCAACACCAGAATCGAATCGACATTTACTGAATGACCTTGTATACATGGTACAAGGAGTACTTTAAAACTCTGCAGACTCTGATCTCAGGATGATGATTTCACAAATATGCCACCTTCTCACGTAAGAAGCAAGCTGTAAGGACCCACTTCCCGCTACTGCTCTGTCCCTAACTGTCCCCTTCAGACACCCTTTTCAGTGAAAGAAACAGCAAGGCGCACTCACAGCTACTGAAGCTTAAAGCTACACTAAGAATATTGGGGCACTGTGTATGGAGATGGCATGTTTGCGATTTCCACTATAAAATAAAGGACACTGATGGACCTTTAAGATGTATGTGATAGAAACACACACACACACACACACACACACACACACACACACACACATATACAGAGCCTACTCCCTTCACCAACATAGATGGGGCTCTGTCCCTACTTTGCCATCCTACGGCATAAATTGTGGAATATGTCAGACTTTCCCATAAATTTTCTCTACAGAATATAACAATATCCTGGAGATACCCTTCTTGTTCTTTTAATATTTGGGGCATACCTGTCTGTGTCTCTGTGTGTGCACATACGTGAGTCCATGTGTATCTATGTATATATGTGTGTGTGCATATATGTAAATCAAGGAGTCTATTTTTGTGATTTTACCGTTAATAAAGAACTTCCTCAAAAATTATTCTCACCAATTTTACTTCTAAACCATTAACTCTGAAAGTGATATATTTTACATCTAGGACCAAGAAGGACTATTACTGAAATCTATTGCTAGAGATCATAGGGTTAGAGATAGAGAAGCCATTGGACCCAACTCCCCCATTTTACTGACATGAAAACTGAGGCTTTCCAAGATAGTAAATGAGAGAGTTAGGATGAGGACTTCCTGAATTTATTTTAAATATTTGTATTGCTATCTTTTGTTTTCACCTCAGGTACTAGGGCATCATCCTAACTCTCCCATTTACTATCTTGGAAAGTGTGTGTATTTATACACACACACACACACACACATGTATATATATATACATACATACATATGTAATTTTCATATACATATACATGTTTACACACGTGTATATATGCGTATATATGATACTTCTATATAGACAGATATAATCTGCCCTCTCCCTCCCATAGAGCTATCCCTTAAAACAAAGAATTTTAAAAAGAGAAAAGAAATTCTCCAACAAAGTCAACAAATACGTCAACCAAGTCTGATGTATTCTACAAGCACCGACCTCCCACTTCTGCAAAGACAGGGATGTGCATTCTCACGTGTCTTCTCTGGGGTCAAGCTTGAGCGCTACTAGTTTTTTACCAACAAAGAGAAATCCTCAGTCAATGCATACATAAGGCTGAAACTCCTGGGAGTAGCTTGTAACTGACTGAAGAAGCAAGTGAAAGAAGCATATATCATCTTAGGGAGGAGACTGAACAAACAGGAAAAGCATGAACCAGTTTCTCCTCAATGGAATGTTCTGTTATTTATTAAATGAAAGGAGTTCTTTCACTTACTCTGAAACCAACCTTAGGAATCATGTATTTATTGCCCTCGATCTGGACCTTCCAAAATGAATAGCATTGGAGGCTGACTAAAGAACCTCTAAAGTCCCTTTTAATGCAAGAATTTCAGGATGCCAAGGTTCAATCAATGATCTTCTAAAATAAAAGGCCATTTCCACCTTTTAAAATAAAGTTCATTACTTTGTAAAAGAAAAATGCATCTGTAATAATACATTATAGAATAAAAATGACCTAAAAACTTGAATAGCGGCATTTGTATTACTTCCTGTTTAAGCACTAAAAAGTTAATCTTAAGTATAGTTCTGATCTCAATAGCAGCAAAAATAAGTCTAAACTTAAAGATTAATTTTCAGATTATTACATAAGACCCAAGGCTTGCAATGATTCAAACGCCAGTGTCCCTGATGCCCAAAATATCTCAGAAAACACACTGTGTTAAATCCTACTGTTCTTTTGTTACCACACGATGACATCTCCTTTCTCCCCACATGATCCAATGCTTTAAATGCACAGTCTGCTGCCTTCACAGAAGTAGTTAAGGAGCAGCTAGATAGCTCATCGGTTAGAGTGCTGGGCCTGGAGTCAGGAAGGCCTGAGTTTGAATTTGGCTTCTGACACAGAGCCGTGTGACACTGGCCAGCTCATTTAGCGTCTGTTTGCCTCAGCTGGAGAAGGAAATGACAAACTACTCCAGTATCTCTACTAAGAAAATCCATGGACACCATGGTCCACGGTCACCAAGTCGGACATGACCAAACAAGACGTAGTTAAGGCATACTGGGAAGACTGGCTCTTCGAGCCCAATGATTACACAATGTGTGACCACAGAATGTTACTAAATTGGAGGAGGGTGAGTGGTATTAGGGGCACTGAGGGGGTGGTCTGAGTTGTACTCATCTAAGAATTTCATAAAACCACCATGAAAGGTCTGATGAAAAATGAAGAAAATGTGTACCGCCTAGCTGCCATCAGACTGCCAAAGGGGTCTGTGACCCCAAGAAATCTTATTTCTGAAATCACCCCCAGCTCTAAAATGAAATGTTCTATAGAACCTTGACACGTTCCCTGCCCTAGGATATTATCCTTTTTTCTTCACAACTGAATCCCACCTATTCTTAAGGCCCAACTGGAGCCCCACCTCCTCCATAAAGCCTTTCCCTGAGGACTCTAGTCCATCTCCTCCAGTTCTTAAGCCCTGCGGCTCTTACTGTATATTAGTCAATGAAAGACAACGTGGGATAAGGGGGAAAGAGAATGGTTCCACATAAAGAATCCATGCCACAAAGGATCTTATTTCAGCAACATAGGGGAACTCTGGTGGTAGTAATTTTTTCCACTATGAGTAAATCACTTTAACTCCCTTGGCCTCAGTTTCTTGAGAGAGAGAGAGAGAGAGAGAGAGAGAGAGAGAGAGAGAGAGAGAGTATGTGTATTGGTGGTAAGGTGAGGTAGAAGGGACTAGATAGCTCTGAGGTCTCTTCAGCTCTAGATCTATGATCCTATGAGGGCTCAGAGTCACCTGAAATTTCTATACTTTTTTTGCTGTTGAAAGTAGATCACAAAAGAAATTGTAATTTCAACTAAAAAAGTAGCATCACTTAAAGCAATTATGGAAGAAAAATTTTGCACTCAGCATTTTGTGTATATGCCTGTTAGAGACATGTTTATTAAATAATTCTAATTCTAAGCATCTCTGCTGAGAAAGACATCTATCTAAAAGGCATAGAATTTCCTTTGTAAATTTCTTTCCACGAGCCATTTTCAAGGTATAATTTAAAACATTTTTTAAAAAAAGGAACTTGTCTACGCAAAAGTTCTGATTCAACAAGCAAGACACTAAACTCTGGGGAATCCTGGGAAATCATTTTTTTCCCAAACCATTCAATCCTTCTTCCACAATTCCCTCTAAGAAGACTTCTTTCAGTATGGTCAGAGGTGAACTCAAGAGATATTTCTATTAATTAAAGT
The DNA here is from genome assembly GCF_011100635.1 of Trichosurus vulpecula. Taxonomy (NCBI): domain Eukaryota; kingdom Metazoa; phylum Chordata; class Mammalia; order Diprotodontia; family Phalangeridae; genus Trichosurus; species Trichosurus vulpecula. The sequence goes on along the minus strand of NC_050574.1, from coordinate 457,484,834 downwards.
TACCAAAAGCTTCTTTCTTCCATTAGTGTGATCATTACCTTAATCACTTCAGGAAGAGGTACTTAGAGAACTGATAACATATCCCTTAAAAAACTGGTTAGGCCTTCAATAAAGGTGACATAAAAAGACAATAGAGGTGATATAAAACATTTCAGTGTAAGACATTAGAAAAACTGGTAAGACTGTCTTATTCAAGGACTTCTAACTTAAATACTGCCCTAATATTCTATAATACGTAACCTGAAGAGCAAAATAAAGAAAGTGGGAAGAGTGGGGGTGACTTACTATGCTTCCATAAAAAACATTCACAATGTACTAAGAGATGATAGCATGGGGGACTGAATTTGGAGGCACAAGACCTAAGTTTGGATCCCAGCTCTGCAACTAGCTAGTTATGTCACCCGTCTGACATTAGGAAAGTTACTTCATCTCTCTGTGCCTCAGAATCCTGCCTTTGGGATGGACAGATTTAGAAGAGACAATGACATCGACTCCTAAGTCTCTAAGCGTTCTAACCTCACCCTTCTCTCCTGGAAAAAAAAGACACGATGGATAGAAGCCCATTCAACTACTTAAATCTGCAAAATAAGAGAGTTACTATGTGTTCACTAAGGTACTGACCAGCTCCAAGGCTGTCTCATCTTGTGGCACTCAAATGACCGCTTGATGTACTTAATTCTTAATCCTCTCAGTGCACTGGAAAGGAATATATAGTGAGTGTACATTGACAATCTGGAATACAGTACCACATGGGGGGGGGGCAGATAACTCTTAATGGTGTGGATTATGAAATAAACCTGCCTTATCAGTACATCTCAGCCCATCAGTAATGGTTTTTTATCTCAGTCACACCTAAAGCATCTTTCCTTTTCCAATAAAAAGAGATACTTCCATTAGAGAGAAAGCCTTTAAACACGCTTACTGCTTAAAAAGCCACTGTTCACCTACTGCAGACATAATTATGTTCCTTATTTTTCCATTAGATTCCTGAAGAATATGATTTTATTTGTATTCAAGGTAAGAAGTTTCAGAAAATAACTCTCAAGTTAGTCGGGACCGATGGGGAGGGGATCTGAACCCCCAAAAGGAAAAGGCCCCTGGACTTTCCCCGTGTAGCCCAGGGCTCTAACAATTCTTCTAACAATAATATTTAAGCTACCCTTTCCTAAATGGATCTGTCGATATATTTATTAAATACATTCTACAATGAATGTATTTCTTATTTAAAGCAGATAAAAGACCTAAGCAGCATCTTTCAGAGGAACAGCCATACAGAAAACTCACACTGGAGTAAAACATATTAGTTTAGATAAACAAAAGAACAATGATAGATTCAAAGGCCCTTCCCAGGTAATTAACTACCCTTTCATTCATTTCTGCACCTGGCCCCACCCTAGACCACCACTCCCTTAATTCCATCTAGACCCCTTCTCTGTTCCCACAGTCTTCTGTATAAAAGATCCATCCTGCCTCCATTAAAATGTTCAGATTCAATCTGGCTCTCTTGTACATCAAGCATCACAAATGCTCAGATTCCTTAAGAATCTGGCCAATATGGCGAATTTTTAGAATCGCGCCCACCATCTACTGGTGTTCTAATAAAGCTTGTCTTTGGCTGAAAGAAGGTTTGGGTGGAATTCATTTGAGGCAGGACCCATGTGTTGCTATTCCGGGGTCCCAGCACCTCTAAACCTCAACAGGACAACTTGAAATTCTTGTTAATGATAAAAGTTTACATTTGTATAGTGACCTCTTTCCCTTACCCAAAAAGGATCTTGGGTCCCATTTGTCCATAGGCCCTGGGACTATCCTTGAATCTTCCCACTTGATCCAGCCTTGGCCTAAGCCTATAACCTTACATTATCATTAGGCCCAAATCTCTACCTAGCCTTGTCCTTTGTTGTACAGCTACTTCCCACCCTTGATACTATCAAAATATCCATGCCCTCAGTTATTCCCACCCTTAATCCCAATTCCTGGAGTCTGACCTCTAGTCACCCCAGTCCCATCAAGATCCTCCTTAGACTTCTCCTCAAGTCCCCCCCCAAACCCCTCCTCTAGTCACCCCAGACTACTTGGACTACCCTAGATCCCTCCCACAATCTTTTCTGTATAAAAATCTCATCTGGCTCCCAAACAGGCGCTCAGATTCCTTAAGAGTCTAGCCTATGGTGTGACTTCTTGAGGATCTGGCCAATATCCTTAATAAGCTTTGTCTTTTTCCTGGGCTGAGCAAAGGCTTGAGTCGAATTCATTCGGCAGGACCCGGCATGTTGGTATTTTGGGGTCCTGAGTGCCCCTCAACCCCAAACTTCATCAATTTAAAGTTAACAAAGCACTTTCCTCATTGCAACCCTGTGAGGTGTGTTATTAAGTTCACCTTATAAATAAGGGAGCAGAGACCCAGAGAAATTAAGTGACCGGCCTGTGGTCACACAGCTAGTAAGTCTCAGTCAAGATCTTGAATCCAAGTCTCTTCATTCCTCATGCAAGTTCAGCGTTTCCTCCAAGGAGCTGGGCAGGAAGACATGAGCTCAAATTCAACTAAGATACATGTTAGCTGTGTGACCCTGGGCAAGTCATTTAACTGCTTTCCACCTCAGTTTTCCTCCTCTGTAGAATGGGGATTTGCAGGTGTTGCCATGATCAAGAGAGATAATACATTACATAAAGCATTTTAAAGAGCTACATACGCACTAGCGATCGTTGTTATAAAAGTTATACAAGCAAGTCTATCTAGTAGTAAAGAATTCCTAAGCCACCCTCTCATCACCACAAATAGACAGGCTCAGCAAAACATTCTGACACCTAAGAAGTGTGATGTAGGCTATTAAAAGTTCATCGCTTCTAACGCACTGGGGAAAATTTTCATTACTTTAAGGCCCAACCCAGTAACTTCAGCTAAAGTAAACCAAACATGGCATAGTAGGGGAGGGGCAACTAGGTGGGACAGCAGATAAAGTGCCTGGCCTGGAGTGAAGAAGATCCATCTTCCTGAGTTCAAATCCGGCCCCAGACACTTACCAGCTGCGTGACCCTGGGCAAGTCACTTCACCCGGTTAGCCTCAGTTCCTCATCTGTAAATTGAACTGGAGAAGGAAATGGCAAACTGATACTTGAGAAACCAGTTATTGCTTACTACCAGCCCTTGACAGAAGACCCCTGCCCCTCAGCTCCTGATAAAACCCCACCCAGACTGCACAAGGCAGAATGGACTTAGACCTTGCCATTTGGCATGTAGCAAACGTCCCTGGGGCCCTGTGACTGCTCCAAGGAATGTCAATAGATAAGATTATCCCACCAAAGATAACCTGTCCGGGTCTTTGTTGCTGTGCACCTTGGTTTCTGTGCCCTTTTTGTGCACTCAACCATTAATAAGTTCAGTATAAATGTCTCCCCTTGAGCTCTGTTCAGGGCCGTTCTGATTTGGGTTGCTTGTGCCCCAGACGGTTGCCAGCTAATAAATTCTCCAATTAAAACTTATACTCTGTGACGTGTTTTGCTCGCTGTCGGTACAACAAAACCACTCCAGTTATCTCTGCCGAGAAAACCCCAAATGGGGTCAAAAAGACTGAAATGAGTGAACAACAAGAAAGTATCCGAGAGAAGTCAGCTTTTGATGAATTGAGAATTAGCATATTCATTGTTTGAATGCAAATTAGGATTTCTAAAGTCCTTAAAAGCCAGGAAAAAATTTTTTCCCACACTTCCCTTAGTGGTAGACAATAGATGGCATGCCGTTCAAAACTGCTTCTATGTGAATTTAATTTTGTTATTGGTTTGAAAAAAAATGTATCTATTCCAGTGAGTATGATGTCAACATAACCATGTCTCTGTATTTATCAAATTTCTGAATGAGTGGAAGTTGTCCACCTCTAAATTCAGGAAGTTTTAATGTCTTTTCACTGAGGTGTAACTATGAACAGACCCCAGGCAACCCTCTAAGGTTCTTAACCTGATTCCCATGAACTTGTTTTGATTAATTCCCTTGATATTCTTGACCTTTTGTTCTTCCAGATGAATTTTGTCATTATTTTTTTCTACCTCTATAAAACAATTTTTTGGTAGTTTGATTGGTGTGGCACTGAATAAGTAAATCAATTTAGGAAGAATTGCCATTTTTATTATATTAGCTCAGCCTAACCATGAGCAACTGATATTTTTCCAACTTGACTTTATTTGTGTGAAAAGTGTTTTGTAATTGTGTTCATATAGTTCCTGGATTTGTCTTGGCAGACTGAACTTGCTTTTTAAAAGAAATGTTTTGATAACTATTTCTGGGGCAGGTAGGTGGTGCAGTGAATAGAGCGCCAGCCTGCGGAAGAAGACAAATTAAAATCCAGCTTTAGATACTTACTAGACTGTAATCCTGGGAAGGTCACCTAACCTCTGCTTGCCTCAGTTTCTCATTTGTACAATGAAGTTAAATGAGATAATAATTGTAAAGTCCTTAGCATAATGTCCAGCCCCTAGACAGATGGTAGTTATTATTGTTATGACTGTAATCAATAAGATTTACAATCCAATGTATTCTATTTTATGCATTTTAAAAACATTACTCTGAAAGAGTCAGCTGGTCACTAGATTGCCAAAGCAGCCCATGATGCACAAAAGGTTTAAATGACTTACTCTAAATCACAAAGACATGACAGCTGCTGCTCAGCATTGATGGAGTTTACTGACAGCTAAAATCACAGATCCTGACCAAAGCAAAAGATGGCTTTCAGGCACATTCCTCTCAGTTTAACCTCAAGTTTCCATATGAAGAAAGTTAGGTTCTCAATAATGGTAGATTCTAACAATATCCTTAAATGTGCCACCCCTCCAAACTGCTGAACTCTGAACCTCAGTACCACTCTCATTTACTCAAGGGCACTGTGACAAACAAAAACCCAAGAAACAGAGTTTCTGGATAATTAATTAATAATCAATTTATTAATTAGGCTAGATAATAAGCAATAAATTGATGGTCAGTGGTTCCTTTCAGTAATCAAAGACAAAAGACACGTTGAAACTGAAAGCTTTAAATCAGGCCTGCACAACATACGACTCTCAGGCCACCTGGGCCTGCCAAAGGATTTCAGGCAGGCTGAGAAAAATGTAGAGGATGTAAAAGAAAGCAAAGATGTAAAGAGCCTCTGTCCATGCCCTAGTCATTACTGTGTGTGACTTGGAGGATGGACTGCCACTACGCACTCTCTCCTGTTTGTCACATGACCCACGGCAACCAACCATCATCAGTCTGTCTCTAGTCTGAGAGGAGCAAGAATATCTTTTCGCTGGTTTTCAGTTGTCACTAAATGTAAACAGTAAGAAAACCTGAAAAACGTATTCAAACTTGTACCACTCAGCAAAGTAATTTTTTAACATTAATGTGATTACATGATAAATAGAAATCTTAATAAGTGTAATTAATTGATATTAATTGAAATTTCCCTTTTAAAAAATATGGTTTATTTGCAAAATAGTTTAATCATTAATTATATCTTTACTTGGAAAGTGAGCTGCTAAAAATCTATCTGCGGCCTGAAGAAGTTTAGCTTATTTTAATTTTGGCTCCTCTCTACTGCCAAGTTGTGTAGGTCTATTTTAAATAATCCTTGAAAGGGGAATTCCCTTGACAACTGAAAATCAACTGGTTTCTTCAGGGTGGGTACTTCATCTACCAATAGACTAAAATCCATCTTAAGACTTGTTAGGAAGTATTCCTAAATTGCTGTGATTGAAAAAATCAGAAGTCTATGCCCAATCTAATAATGATAAACCTCCAAAGTTCACTAGGGGCTTATGAGAAGCCGTTGTGACTTAGTTAAGACCTTTCAGAGACGTGTTCTAATGTCATAGTCTTTTAAAACCCAGGGCCCTTTCAATGTTACAATGAAGCAATAAGATAATAAGCGCACACCAAACATTTATTTAAAGAAGAAATATAAGATCTAAACTACTAAGCATTTATCTCCAAGGAGGTCAAAGATAGGAAGAAAAGTCCAATACAAAGGAAAATATTTATAGTGTAGTAGTAAATAAGTGGAAAGAAAATAGGTACTCACTGAATAGAAAGTGCCTGAATAAACTCTGGCATAGGAATGTAATGGAACATAGCTGCTGTTAACAAATAACAAACATGAAGAACACAGGAATGAGAACTAAGAAAGGGACAGCAAGTGCATTAGGTGAAACTAGAAAAACAAGATGTAAAATGACTACTACAACGAAAAATGGAAAGAACAAGAAAAAACAAAAACGGAACATCGTGTGATTATAATGACCAGGGCTACCCCCAAACAAGAGAGATGAGAGTGCCCTTTCTTCTGGTCTTTCCAAAATGAGGGACTAGGGTATGTGGAACACTTCACAGGGGCACTTGGCTGCCAGCGTACATTTTGCTGATGTGGGGTGATCATGACCAGTTTGGCTGATTGGGGGACCCCTGGCTTCAGCAGGCTTGCCAAAGGGGTTCATGACATACAGAAAAAAGGTAAGAATCCCTCCTCTAAAATCCTCCTCCCACCCACCCCTTTTCATTCTTTATCATAAAGAATAACTTTCCAGGAAGGGGAGGAGAGATATATTTTGGGAAATAATATAAACATTAATTTAAAAAAAGATATCAATACAAATATCCCCCTGAAAAAAGCAATGGCTTAGATATAACTTCTCAACAGAATACATGCAAGTTAAATTTCCCACAGTTTCTAAATCTACGATTTCTGACACAGAACGACAAGTAATTCAAGCTTCTGAATCCTCCTGCAAAAATTCCATAAACTCACTATCATCCACTTCCTTTTTCCCCCTCTTATGACTTATTTTACTGATGATTTTGATGATTAAACCACTGTTGCATTCTTGTTATAAACCCTACTTTGTAGTAAGGAATATATTTATGTATGGGCATTTATCTGTTATACTGCTGTATTCCATTTTAAGTATTTTATTGGATATTTTGGCACTAATACCTTAGCAGTGGCAGTCTAGATTTCTTTCCCCCCTTTCTTTTTGTTCAGTTGAGGGATCAAAACCACATTGGCCTCATAGAAGGAACTGGCAGCTTACAGGAGAAGAAACACTGACTCAGGAGGTAGGGGAATTGTGTTTAAATCCCACCCTTGATGCTTACATCCAGTGTGTGACCTGAGCCTTGGCTTCTTCATTAAAATGAGGAAGTTGTACCATATCACCCTCAGCCTTATAATTCTATGGAGTAGTCTAGAGCTTATGGAAGTGACTCGTTCTTTACGAGCTTGGTAGAATTAACTTGTAAATCCACCTGTGTCTGGTATCTTCTTGTAGGGGTCTCACCGATGGCTTGATTCCTCCTTCTGAGATTTTTCTATGTACTTCATCCACTTCTAGTTTTGTTAAATCTGGTTATTTTGTCACGCTGTAGATAACCATATATAAGTAATAAAATGTGTTACACCTACAATGTGTATTACAGAGGTATAATAAAATACATGCTATGTTGTATATTCATATAGCATATATTATTTATAATACAGAGAACCTAGTGAACTGTCGGGCAAAAAAAACACCTGTCTGTTCTCACCTTGTCTCCCCGCCTTGCTCCATGGCCCAGTGCTTCTGGGCAAAGCTTAAAAGATGGACTTTACTAAATTATCTAGATATATCGTATATCAATTTGGTATATATTATATGTAAAGATAGTATTTATAGCACACTTTATATTAGTTTATTATGCGGTATGCTATCACACTAACACACAGTAGAGAATATACTCTATATTAATATTGGTTGTTTTGTGGCTGCCCAGTCCTTTCTGTCATATCCAACTCTTTGTGACACCATTTAGGGGTTTTCTAGCCAAGACACTGGAGTGCGTTGTGACTTCCTTCTCTAGTGGATTCAAACAAATAGAGGATAAATGACCTACCCAGGGTCAAACAGCTAGTAAGTGCCTGAGGTGGTCTGAACTCATGAAAAGGAGACTTCCTGATTCCTCCATCTCTGTTGCACCACTAGCTGCCTCTATACTAATACATAGTACGTTATTCTGCCATAATATATTACATATTGGTACATATGGTATACTATATACCAGAAATCAGTATTCTAGCATACCATACAGTACCCTAACATAACATGCTGTATACGTGCGTATATCTATATAGATATCTACATAGATACAGATAAATAGACATGTTTTAGTGAAGCGCTTCTTAAACTGTGGGTTGTGACCCCATATGGGGTCCAGAAAAATTTGGTAACAGTAAAAGGTTTTTGAACACACAATGACCAAAAGTTAATTAAAAATCAAATTCGTAATGAATCTAAGGTGTTTCTGGCAGCATCCACCACAGCCTTGTTTCTGAACACAAAGCATGCGCACTTTGCACTGCACACGCCCTCAAGCCAAACACCAAGGAACTTGCCAAAATGCAAAAAGGCTTGGTGAGTGGAAAAAGTTTAAGAAGCCCTGTTTTAGTGTAACCCAATTTTTAAGCTTTGCCCAAAACCACGGGTCATGGAGCAAGAGGAGGCCGAAGTAACGTCAGACAATTTTACTCCCTCCCCTACTACCTTAGGAGTCCATGAGGCTCTATATGTACCTTGGCCTTGATCTGGGAACAGGCCACTCATACCACCATTGAGCCAGTTCTTGGGGAAGAGCTGGGAAGGTTGGGAAAGGAAGGAGAGTGGGATGGAGGAGAAAGCCACCAAAACTCCTAAAAGATAAGCCTTGAGGGACTGCTGAAAGGCCAGGACAGATTCAGTCCTAGCAAAAGAAAATGTTTGAGACCCAGAGCCTCAGGGCAGGGTGTGCTTCCCTTGGGGTCAGTATTGATCCTGTGACCCCTTTCATCTACCAGCAAAGTTGCTTGGACTCTTTCTGTTCATGCATCAAAGTAGCCAGTTACGCAAGCTTGTTTGTTCGTATTGGTTACTTTGAATTTACAGTTATCCCTTCCACATCACCAGGGCTACACACACAGAGCCCTGGAAAATCCATGCAAAAATTTTTGGCACTCCCTTTGTGACAGAGAAGAAACCTGTATTATTATGGTATTAAAAGATCAAATAGGCTGATATCAAATAATACTATACATATATTTTATGCATTTCTGAGTTCCTAAACTGGCCTTCGCGTGTTACAGGTGCTTCTGAAAAATTTCTCCCAAAATTCCCATTTAATTTCAACCCGTGATATACCAAAACTGCAATGTGAAAGGGTTAACTGCATATTTTATTTATCTAGAAATTCTAAGCTGTGTTTTGTATTTATTTAGGGGCTCATGAATCCAGTTATAAGGGAAACATTATTTAGCCTGGTAGTAATGATGGTTATAGCTTAGGTCAAAGTCATTAAGGCAAAGACTGTTTAAAGTCTGGCAAAGAACTGAAAAATCTATACCCGTAAATAGACTATGTGAGCTGATGATAACAGTTCCAGACTGCAAGGGAACCAAAAAGAGGCAATTTTCTTTGCCTTTTGCCTAGAGACAGCCATTTGACAACACTGCATTTGAAAAGAAATCCATGCCCCCATGATGGGGAGGGGAAGTAAGTTGGTTCAGAAAGGGAAAGCCATGACCCTGAAGGAGCACGAGCTGACAACTCAAGTTCCACCAGTGAGTTCTATAGACATGCTCAGAGAAGTCTTCTGACTCAGGAGACAACTGACAAGCCGGCCAGCCTTGCTAACCAATGCCACCATGTAGCTTACGTTAGATTTTCAACTTACCAGCATGGTGACAATTTTCTTGATTTCTTTTACTCTTAAGTTCTCACTTTTTCCAATCCTAATTTTATTCATTTGAATTTGCTGGCTTCATTTTTAAATTGGAATACATGATATCTTAAAACAATTTCCAGTTTCACAAACAAGCTCATGGGATTATCGTTTCAAATATTTCCTTTTTTCAATATTTTTGCTTTCTACTCTGATCCTGATTATATCTCTTTTTTCTGCTTTCTGGTTTGTTGCTTTATCCCTCCAATTTGTTTTAAAGAGTAAACGCAATTCATTAATTTTCTCTCACTGATGTAGGCATTCAGCAGAAGTCTCTGAACATGGATAATATCCAGGTTAAAAAACTTGGGTAATTGGAAAGATGACGGGACAGTGCCGTCAACAGATATAGGGAAGTTTGTTGAATGGAAGGAAAAAACTTTGTATCAAATGTCTCAGATAAGGGGAGGTGTGTGTGTGTGTGTGTGTGTGTGTGTGTGTGTATACACGTATATGTATCATATATATATACATGTAGATATGGTATATTGATACAGTGTGTATTACATGTAAAGACAGCATATTACATATTAGTTTACTATACAGTATGCTAAAATGCTAATATATAATACACAGCACACGATACAACTCACAGAACCATATGGCCAAAAGTCATTCCCCAGTAGGTTAGCGGTCAAAAGATAGGAACAAATCATTCCCCAAAATAACTGCAAACTATTACCAACTACATGAAAGAAGGTACCGTCTCACTAATGATAAGAGAAACAAATCCAAAGAACACTGAGGTTTCACTTTGCACCTGGCTGGGGTGACTAAAGACAGAGAGAGTCAATGTTGGAGGGATTGTAGAAATAGAGGCACTCTGATGCATCATTGGTGGAACTCTGAATCGGTATAAGGACTCAGGAACGAATTTGGAATTATGCACAGAAAGAGGACGAAACATCTAGCCCTCTTCTAGGAAGATACATCAAGGATATCAATGATAAAAATAAATGCCCCTTATGTAACAAAATACTTAGAATGGTATTTTTTTCTGGAAGCAAAAAAAAAAAAAACTGGAAACAAGGTAGGTACTTATGAATTGGGGAATGGCTAAACAACTTACAGCACATGAATGTAATGGAACACCGAAGCACAGAAAAGCAAAGAAAGTCTTACATGAACTGATACTGTGTGAAGTACACATAAAAAAACAAACCAATATTCACTACTTCTACAATGTAACCGGGAAGAACCACCACAAAACACCTGGAAACGAATGTTACAAGATTACAAAGAGCAACACTGGCCTATGAGAAGACACAATTACCCTATCCCTTTACAGAATTCCACTGGTGTAGAATATGGCATATAATGTCAAATTTTTGTCAAATATATTGATCAATTTTGCTGATTTTTTTCTGATTTTTTTCCTTTTTACAAAAAAAAAAACCTCACGTATGAAATGATTCTCTGGGAAGGGGAATGAGGAAGAGACACGGAGAAATTTCAGCTATATGAAAAACAAAAGATAACAATAAAATTCATTTGAAATTATTTTAAAATACTAAAAAGTTCAGAAGAAAGGTAGGTTTCTAGGGAAAGATGACAAGTTCTGTTTTGTACATGTGGAATTTGGGATCTCACAGGACAATCAGTTTGAAATGTTTAATAGATATAGAAAGGCTAGTGCTTCAGGAGAGAGACTAGAGTTGTATGTATGTATCTCTGAGAATCATCTATACAGAGATAAAAAATGAAACCTATGGAAGTTGAAGAAGTCATCAAATAAGAATGTAGAGAGGAAGAAAGAAAAGAAGCCTGGACAGAGCCTTGGGATGTACTCGCAATTAGCGGTTATGGCATGGATGACGATCTACCATATAGACTAAGGAAGAAACTGTCAGAAAGAGTTTATATCTTTTGGTCATCATATCATTATTTATCAATAATTTGATTGCATTATGATCTGTAAAGGTAGCATATAAAAATTCTGCTTTTGTGTACTTAACCTCCTTTGAGCCCCAGCTGAGGATTAATTTTTGTGTAAGTGCTACATACACTTCCCACCAAGATATATATTTGCTTTTTTTTCATTCTTATCTCCATATATTTATGAGATCATGTTTATTTAATACTCTATTTAGCTGTATACTTTTTTTTTTTTTGGCTGGGCTAATTATATTCAGATAGAGACTAAGATTAAAACAGGATCTGTGATTTCACTGTTTTAGCGAAATCTCAGGTAAGGAAAATCACTCTAGCAAATGAGGCAACCAGGTGGTAAGGTAGATACAGCACTGCACCAGGAGTCAGGAAGACCTAAGTTCAAATCAGACATAACACACTTACTAGCTGTGTAACCCTGGGCAAGTCACTTAACTTCAATTTGTCTCAGTTTCTTCAGCTGTAAAATGAGGATAATAGGGTTGTTGTGAGAATCAAATGCGATAATGTACTTATAAAATGCTTAGCAAAACTCTTGGCACATAGTAGGTGCTATGTAAGTATTTCAAAGTATTTTGAAAAATGGGCAAACCATGTAACCACTTGTAATATCAATTAAGTCTGGTGTCTTTGATTGAGTCTTACTAGGTGCTAAACCCCAGGCCTAAACCCCTATCTATTAGGTGCTAAGCCTATGTGGGCATGAAGCCCTCAGGGTCCTAAGGGGAGTTGCCAAGAGCCAATAGTAGCAGCCTGAGTTCTGGTCGCTCTGATGACGGCTAAAGAGTTCATAAAAAGAGAGAACAGAGCTATTTGCTAAGGACTCTCACTCTTGGAGGCATGTTGAAGTGGAAACCCTGGGCAGCTGTAGTTGAGAGCCCTCCAGCTTGTAAACCCGGATGTTGGGACTTTGTTAAACTCTGGTAACTACGCATTGAGATTTGAATCAGACAGGCTCTGTCTGTTGGTGTTTGTAATTTGTTTGTGTTTGCTCTGAAGTTCAGGGTGCTGGCTTTTTCCCCTGAACTAAGTGAATAGTATTTGTATGCTGGATTAAAGTAAGATTGTTAACCCCTTAACGTTGCTTTCCTTAGTAAAGCAGATCAAAAGAACCTGGGCTTGTAGCATTCCTGTTGTTGGGCTTGTGTTGGTTTTTCACCCCCACAGCAGCTGCTAGCTGAACTGTTGAAATACCACTCAATCTGATAACAGAGTATCAAAATCTCCAAATATTATGGATTTTTAGCTGCTGCTCTTACAATCCTATGTGATTTTCCTGTATGAATTTTACTGCAGAACTACCAGATGCATTTATATATGTATATATGGATAGACAAGGACACATTCGCGACTGCCATGTTTTCATTTGGTAAACGAACCTTTTAGCATATGTCCCTTTTGTCTCAATGACTTCTGGTTGAACTTCAAAACTTTGTCTTATATATCACTTAATTCTCCTCTGGCTTCTTGTGATTTAGCAATACCATGATAAATTAGAGAGCAAATGACCTCATTTCAAATATATTTATATTTTTCATTGATTAAATGTGTTTCTTGTAAAAAGACTATTATTGGATTATGGAGTAGGTTGTTTGTTTAAAATGCATTCTGGGACCTTTTCTGCTTTACTGGCAAGTTTACTCATTTATAATTAGCATCACAATTGTTACCTTTGCTTTGTTTGAAATCATAACCATTATCTGTTTCCTAAGTTACGAAACATATCTAATTATGTAAAAAGATTTGGGAAAAAAAGTTGAAACCAGAAGCATTTTCTAGTTAGTACTTATTTTAAAATCATCTGAGTGATTCAGTAAATCAAAGTTTTACTGACTTAACATCCTTATGTTTAAAAAGCCAACAACAGTAGGAATCTGCTTCTTCTTGCTCTGAGCTCTCATTTTACGCACACAGAAAAATGAAAAGATTTTTTCCCCCATAAAATGAGCTAGGCACCAGAGAGAGGCTGAGTGGAAAGAGATCATGATCAAAAAAAGAGGAAGAGAGAAAAGCAACAAACCAGTCACTATGCAGCAAAATCCCGGGTAGGAAGACAGATCAAACTAAACGAGAGAATGGTGGAGAAAAGCTCACACAACAGAAAGAGTGATACCATGAAGCACTATGGCACGTGAAAAGTATTTCCTGCTGGATCCAAACTGTCACCTACTGAATGGTGATGCCTCAGCTATGCAATGACCAACATGAGTTACATTGCTGACGTAATCACTTTGTCTTCAGATGTGTCTCCACAGACCCTGTTTTTCCCAAATAAGAAATGTGGTTTGAAAAGCTGGTTGTTGTCAGGGAAGCAAATGCCTCACAATTTTGATCCCAAGAAGCAAACACAAAAACCACACAAACATCCATGGCCACCTCTGACAAAGCTCAGCATTCATACATCAGCTGAAGAAGAGAACCGAAATTTCTAGGCTAAAAAGATATTCTTCTCATGGCTGCATTGGTAATTATAATAAGCACAGAGGTCAGCTGAAATCTTCAATTCACTTCCAATAGATTTGCAAAGCAGCTTCAAGGCGGGCACTGTCAATCTGGAGTATTTTGAGGTAAATGCATCTTAGTGAAAGACTTTATTCATAACCTAGTACCTGTACAAACTGAGGGTGCCTGCCCAAAGTCATTCTTGAAGACTCCTTTCTGTATTCACAAGTCAGTGTGAAAGGGAATGCCTTCCATACACTAGATGTAGTCAGTTCATTTCCACAAATATTCGTGGAACGCCCGCCACTATGCCAGACACTACGCACCAAACCGAACGTTCTTCTCCTCCATGCTCGTAAGAACTCTACTCTCTGTGCCCTCAGCTACAACAGAGGGACTCTAAGAACAACCTTGTTATAAGGTTTGTGAAGTGCATAACCAACCTATACACGCATGAATATCCCCATTTTACAGAGTGAAAAAGTAAGGTAGAGAGTCCCTAAACGGCTTTCCCACTATTAGATGTGAGAGTCAGGATTTGAACCCAAGGCCTTCGTGACTATATGATGGAGGGGAGTCTTTGAATGAATGAATCAATCAATCAATCAACGAAAAAGCATTTACTAAGTGCTTTCCATGTGCCAGGAACTGGGCTAAGTATTGGGGAAACGGAGAAAAGATGAGAAAGTCCTTTTTCTAAGAGCTCGCACTACGGCATACTTGGTTCGGCTCCTGTACTAGACAGAGCTCAGCTCCAGGACAGAGAGGAAGGCCCAGGACTTCCCAGGGGACATCGGCAAATCAGAAGGCAGTATCCGACGGTCTAGAGACTCACTCCAAGACAGGTGGTAAGACCCAAAGGGCTTTAGGCTACAATGACAGGGAAGAAAGTAAAACCCTGCTCGCACCTACCACACAGGAAGGCTTGGCAGGTGACGCGGCTCATCAGATCCCGATGTGCCCAGCCCTGTGACTCCTCATGTCCGGTCCCCGCAATGGGAACCTGAGCAACGCTATTATTTATTTATAACAGTCTAGAGGATCTAGACCACCTGGACCTGACACAGGCTGATGATCTGTTTACCATTCACGTTGTTCTTGACAATGGTGAAACGTACGGCATTTTCTACTCCATATCCTCCCGTATTTATCCAACACAGGAATTATAAAGCTTGATTAACCGGACTGTGCTTGGTCACACTCAAGGGCTAAATCCCCAGCACTAAGACCACTTCTACATATTTGTGCTCACTCATATCGCTTGTTGCCTGAAAAGACCATCCCCATAGCCACCTGTCCGCCCAACAGATAACCTGCTTTGATCTATGTGGAGCAGGAGCAAGGGCAAGGGCAGATTTCTTGGGTAACCTCTGATAAGTGAGAAACATACAGGCCCAAATGATAAACTATTCCTCTGTAACAGGCATCCGTAACCTGGAGTCTGTGAAGTGGTTTTTTAAAAATACTGTGATAACCATATCTCAGCATAATTGTTTTACTTTGTAATGATATGTATTTTATTTTACGCAGCTCAGTAGCACAGTGGATGGCGCCCTGGAGTCAGGAAGACTTCCAGCCTCAGACCCCTTCCTCGCTGCATGACCCAGAGCTAATCACTTAGACTTTGTCTGCCTCAGCTTCCTAGTTTATAAAAAGGGATAATAACAGCATCTACCTCCCAGGGCTGTGGCAAGGATCCAGCAAGTTAACACATGCGATCAATCGCTGTGCAAAACTTAAGGCACTAAATAAGCTATCTAGCTGGGGGCAGCGGTGATAGTAGTAGTTGTAGTGATAGCAGCAGCAGTAGGAGCAGTAGGAGCGGTGGTGGTAGTGGGAGTGGTGGGGGTGGTAGTAGTCATTTAAAGAAATTATTCTGAGAAGGGTTCCACAGGCTTCATCAGACAGCCCAAGGGGTCCTTGATACAAAAAAGATGAAGAAATGAAATAACAGCATCTGCTCTGAGAAAACGTACACTAATATAATTAATACAGTCTAATGCGCAAGTGAATTAGATTTTGCATTCCATCAATCTCCCTCCCCCTCTCATTTTTATATCGGTGTTCTTTTTAATTAAGTTTAATTTTTTTCAACCAATAAAAATCCACCTTCTCTCACTCCCACCCCACCCCTAAGCATCATCTGCATCCTGACTTTTATAAGCAACACCTCTTGATTGAATAGCCCATGAGAATTCATTAATCTGACATTAAACTTCCTCTTCAAAGCTGTGAACAAAGCTGTTTTTCATTTATTAGGCTGATCTAATATGGGCCCAGGCTGAAACTCACTAGAAAGCACCGACCCCACATAGGACAAATAGCATCATTTCCTTAAGGGTGTTCATTAGTTCATATTCCAGATGACTGGATAAATATGGAAATTTAAGTCCTTTTCAATTATTTACTTAAATCAAGTATTTCTTTTTAATAATATTTTATTTTTACCTGTAAAAACAATTTTTAACATTCTTTTTAAAAAATTTTGAATTCCAAATTCTCTCCCTCCCTCCCATCCTTCCTCCAGAAGACAGTAAGCGATTTGCAAATCAAATATTTAGAAATTTTTTCTCAAGGTCCAAGACTACGTCATTTTGTTATTTCTATTCCCACCATAAAGACCACAACAAAGTTTTATGAAAATGAACATCCAATACCATTTTGCTTCACAAAACGCATGGTTCACCGCTCATAAGAAATGGCTTAGGTGCAGATTCTCTATCTCCTTCTGTTACACAAAACAAAAATTTAATATTCCACAGGAAGAGAATCACAAGCAAGTCATGATGAAGGAGAAAGTGGCACCCCTCATCTATGATGAAAAGGCCTAAGTATCGCTTTTTATTCACCTGTTCAGAAATTAGATTGCTAGTTGTCTGATCCCTTAGTTGTTTATAATTTTCAGTTAAAAATAAGATCATAACAGCTAGCATTTATAACGTGCTTTACAAACATTATCTCATTTTATCCTCATAACCAGTCTAGGAGGTGCGTACAGTTATTAACCCTGTGTCCATCCCCATTTTAAAGATGAGGAAACATTTTTTTTCCTTACATCTTAGATTATAACTATACATAAGAGTAAATGTTCATCATGTGACTATGTCCCAGGACTTATGCTAAATGCTCAATATACAAAGACGACATTCTCCCAGCCCTCAAGGAGCTTGCTTGTAAAACACAGATGACAAGAGTACATTATTTAGATAGTTTTAGACTCCAATGTTAGCTACTGTTAGCTAACAAACATTAGCTAATATCGTCTGAAAATCTCTTAGTATTCAACTTATAAGTGAATACCAATGCCCCTTTCAGCTCTAAAATACTATGGCAATTGTGGTTACTAATATAATCTGATTTACGTGCCCTATCCCCAGGTTTTTGTCCTTTCTTCCTCAAAACAAATAACATCCCTGTTGTCTCTTCCTCTGGACTAGGTAGCCTAAATTTAAGATCTCTTCAAACTCTGGGTCTATACAGAGAAAACCTAGGACAAACTTTTATCGTTTTGGATACAGGGTGTCCCCAAAAGTTTTAGTACAGTTTAAAACTATTTAAGCTTAAAAGCACTAAGTCTTAATATCCTTTCCATAAGAGTATTAAGTATCTAAGCTTAAAACTGCACTAAGACTTTTAGGACACCTTATATTTATGACAAATGTTTTTCATGGGCATTTCTTTAATTTTTAATATTCTATCTTGCTCTCTGCTTAGGAGCAGAAACATCCTGCTATGCATATTCATGCATAATTAAACCTTTTATTCACTTATTCTTTGTAAATCTATTTCAATATTGCCCATTTAGAATAAAAATTCCTGAGAGCATTGAGATCCTTCTGGGTATGGACCTTACCTTTCAGAAATACCTAAAAAAACCAAACCAAAGCCGTGACGCTAAGCTTAAGGCCACTGACACTATCATAGCCAATGGGGATTATCTAAGGCCTGGTTAGAGGTAAAAAACAATGCAGAATTAAACATATGTACTTCTTTTTGTACACAGACAACGGCGAGATGTATTTTACTTGAGGAAAGTTGTTGTTAACAGGGGTCTTGTTTTTCTTTCTTTTTCAGCTCTGGGTGAGAGGAATGAGAGGGGGGGAAAGGTGGATTTTTTTCTGCTCCAAAAAAAAATTTAATTTAGAAAAACTGATGCTGCTGCTAGAGATGATGATAATAGATGATGTTAACATAAAAAAAAATAGAAGCCTCAAGTTCATCTGGTCTATCCCTCTACCTTGGCCTATCTGTGACCTTTAAGTAACCACGTACAGAAAGTTGTCCAAGTCATTCTTCCTGGGGATTTTCAATGAGAGTTCCCACATCTTCCCTACTGCCACATCCTGGTATTTTTCAACCTTCAACATCAGGAAGTCTGTTTCTGTTGAAACACAGATATGCTGCAGGTTAAACATTACTTCTTTTCAATCCCCAGAGGAACTGAAGAACAGCTGGTCGTTTATTTTCCACATAAGAATCCTTCATATCCTGGAGAGAGTTATGGGGAATGCATACATACAAAAATATTCATAGCAGCAATATTGACCCTAACAAAAAACTGGAAACAAAACACGTGTCCGACAGTTGGAATATGGCAGAACAAACAGTGGAATTTGAATGTCATGGAATTTTACTATACCATAAGGAAGGATGAGCACAAAGAATTCAGAAAAAAATTGGGAGAACATTCTAGAAGTTACAGTGTGAAGAAAAAGAATAATATACATAATGATTATAACAAAATCAATTAAGCCATAATGAGTATGCAAGCAAAACTCAGGTCAAATACATCAGGCAAAGGTGGCGCCACACTTTTAAAGGTAAAGCACACATCTTTTTTTATTTTAATTTCTTCCTGCCATTCAGTAAACTCTCAAAGTGGAAGGTAACTAACATACGCTATCAGTTATAATTCCACGATCCATGAGAATGTATCCTGGTTGTGTGGGTGCTTGTTAAGTGTAGTGTGTGGGTGTCTGTATGTGGGTGACACACACATGCATGTTGTGTCCAAATAATGGAAAACATGATAAAAGATGGAAAAATTCAATATTGGTAGGTATATGTGGAGATGTGCCTATTCATTTGCTGTCAGAGCTGTGAAATAGTCAACAATTTCAGAAAAAAGTTGGAATTATGTAAGAAAACATTACAAAATTTTTCCCAAAAGTCCTTTTCTTCCTTTAAGACAAAGTTCAGGCACCATCTTCTGCGGGAAGCCATTTCTGATTCCTCACCCCCCTCCGCCCCCCCAAATGCTAACACCCTCCTTCTCAAAATACCTTATATTTAATAATTGTGTGTCTATGTGTCAACCCACTATGAGATTTAGACCTTAAGAAGATGAAGGACAGGAAGAAAAGTATTATCTGCCCCAAAACGAGCAACACCCTAACAGCCAAAAGTTAGAAACAAAATACATGTGCCCAAAGATTGGAGAATAGCTGAAAAACTTGTAATGTACGACAAAAATGAACTACTGATGAGGAATTGACAAAGGTGAAGAATTCAAATCAACTTGCAAAGACATGTGTATCACACAGGATAAAGAAAGCAAATCCAAAAGGACGATATAAATAAAATAAACAAAGACCACGCTAAAAAAACAACAAAGCTCAGGTCCAAGAAAATGGAGTCTTTAATCTTGTTCAAGTTAAAGCACACAGTCTTCCATTAAGCCCCAAATTATTCATTTGTGTTGTCTCCCTCAACTGTACAAGGAATATGTACTTTGAGGCCTGTTTGTGTTTAGCTGCTTTGTTAAAACAAAATTTCTCAATTAAAACTTTTTTTAAAGGACCTCTAATACTTTGAACCTAAACCCTCATGCTCCCCTTTTCTATCATGCTAAATGACTTCTAATTCCTATAACTTTCCCTTCATTGTTCTTATTTTTCTATTCCATTAATAATATTCAGTCAAGGGGCTTGAATCAGTGTTTCTCAGGATATCCCAACTTATAACTATTCCCGGTCATCTTAATAGCTATTTTCAGTGTTCAGTCCAAGTCAGAAACCTTCATGTTTCCTAAAGCTGACTGCCTTAAGTGGAATATTGTATTGTACATATGATTAATAATTCTATGACCTACAAAACCATTTTCATTACCTGGAAATACAGAACTATCTCCCCCACCACACTTGGACCCCCCTTGACAGTTCATTTAGCCACAGAAATCTATTTTACATTCTTATCCAGAAGTTCTTCCTCCCCTCTTTGTATTTAGTCAAAAGACTCAAACAATGTAGGATCTAGGGTTTTATATATTCTTAATTTCTGCAATGATTATATAGAAAATTGGAGAGATCCTAGGATGCTGGTCTTAGAAGTGGGATCTATGTTCTCCTTATTCATTGGACATCCTCACATGGGGTCCATGAATTATTATTTTTTTAAATTGGTAGCTATGTTAATATAATTGTTTTTCTTTGTAATCCTATATATTTTATTTTATACAATTAAAAATATTATTCTAGGAAGGGGTCCATAAGGTTTACCAGACTTCCAAAAGGGTCCATGACATAAAAAATGGTTAAGAACCCTTGCCCTTGTATTGTAAACAGGTAATGTCATACACTTATTCTGTAGTTAACCATTTGGATGTTGCTGTATAAAACTGTCGCCTTTCAAGATTTGATGACACGCAATACTCCTTTAAAAAAAAGATACTAGTTTACAAATACTACACTTATCTCTACTTCCAAAAATGTCAGAGAACGGAAAAGTTGTCATTGTCAGACTACACTGAAGACCTGGAGCTACAATGGAATCTAAAATTTAAGACTGTCTGTCACGAATTCTTCTGTGATCAATTTTGCTAATTTTACAAATGTCACCCACGGGATTTCAGAGAAACCTGAGAGAGTGCTGAAGGACAGCAGATTGTGAAAGGGACAAAAAACAAAGGCAATGTCAAAGAGAAAGTATAAGTGAGGGGAGGAGTAGAGGAGAGAGGAGGAAACTCTAAGGGGGAGGGAGGGAGTGGAGTGAAGTGAGGAAGAGAGTAGAAAGCTAAAATAAGCAGGGCAGTCCAAGGAGATGCTCCAGAAACTAATGGGGCAAAAAGGATGAAAATCACTGATGGGTGAAAATGCTTACCAAGTCAAAAGGGAATGAAGAATTAAATCACTTGGCTATAGTTCTAACCTGCCTGGCCATAGCTAGGTGAAACACAAGTAGTTGAAATCATAATTCCCCAAATTTCCAATTTCACTTCTCCAAACTCGGCCTAGGGGGTGATTCTGATGGGGCATTCCAAGGGATCACAGTCACAGCAGTAAAGCGCCTCAGAGGGTTTCCAAAGCATTTTCCTCCCAATAACCTTGTGAGGTGGGGAGCACAAGGAGCACAATCTTTATTTTGCAGATGAAGGAACTGAAGCTCAAGGTGAAGTGACTTACCCATGGTCCAAAAATCAGGGACACAGCTAAGATTCGAATCCTGGCTCCTAATTCTAAGGCTAGTTAAACTGTGCCACTCGTTGAGTCACGCCTGGGTCCTCAATCACAGAAGCCCAGGATGTTACATTGGGGAGGGCGATCGGAAGAGTTATCTTGCTAGTTTTATGTTGATTACATGAAATTAAATGACCCGATGGTATTTTTAATGGATGCTGCTCTTACGTATCCTCTCCCTTCAAATGACTTATTTTTCCCCCAAAACTGTGTAGATTTTTTTTATTTTGACACACCACAGACATACCCCAACATACCGACACTCCATTTTCTACTCCAAACCCAGCCACTGAATCCCCCTGGGAGCAAAGAGGAGGAAAAGGAGTTGAGCAAAAGAAGGATGAGAGTGAAAGGGAAGTAGCCTCTGGAGATATGCAGATACGCACAGGTGGCCCAGTGGGCAGAGTGATGGACGTGGATGGAGGAAGACCCAAGCTCAAATGTAATCTCAGACTCTGTGTGCTCCTCGTTTCACCTGTCTGACTCGACTATAAAATGGAGATAACTCAGCACCTACTTCATGAGATCCAGCGAGTGACACATGCAAGGCGCTCTGGCAATCATAAAGAGCTCTGCAAACACTAGCCACCATTACGACTACTGTTGTTATTATTTAACATGGTGTGATAATGAAGTATTAGACTAGGGGAGAGGTGGGGAACCTGTGGCCCTCCAGGTCCTTGGGTGCAGCTGTTTGACTTGAGTTCAAGCTTTATAGAACGAACCCTTTTATTAAGGGGATTTTTATGGGAAGTTTGGATTCAGTCAAAAGGCTGCACTTTAGGACCTAAGGGGCCACCCTCCAGGCCACAGGTTCCCCACCCCTGCAACAGGGTAATAATGGAGGTTAATAACTCATATTTGTGAAAGTACTTTGTAAATTGATATACAGATCCAGGTATAAATCTATAATCACCTTCGCAACAACCCTGCGAAACAATCATCTCTGTTTACTGACGAGGAATTTGGGCGTCCAGCATCTCTAGCACAAGTAACAGCGAACACACAATTTCTAAAAGTAAGCAAAAATAGCTGCCAACATAGAGAGGTTTTAGGATCCAAAAACTGAATCTATTTTCTTGGTATGATTAACTTAAATTTTCTCTTTTTGAATCATTCTATATTTAATCTCATCTCATTAATCTCTACAATCTCTTTGGGAAGCCTCATGGTGATCAATATGAAGAATTAGGGTCAATTATTTCAATGATTCCACTGCTTAGATCAGGGCTGTCCAAAATGCGCCCGCAGGCCGCAGTGCAATTTATGGGGCCCGCCTGTAAGCGTAGAAATTTACATAAATGCTCTAGTAAAGGAAACCGAGCTATGCAGAGCTCTCTCTAAAATGGCAAATCCAAATAGACTATCTATTGTTTCAATACAAACCTAAGGTTGGACAGCCCTGGCTTAAATCAACTATCTTTGGTGTTTAATAGTCTAGTCTATTTCTTAAGGGTCCATTCATTGCCATCTCTTGGCAGGAGAGGGCTGTGTCTGGATAACATATACCACAGATGGGGAACCTGCAGCCTTGAGGCCACGTTGTTCTGTAAAATTTGGATTCAGTCCTTGAGGCCACGTGAGGCCTCAAGGACGCAGGTTCCCCACCCCTGACATATACCCTTTCCTTGGACAACTCCAGTTTCTTAAGAGTGAGTTGGTGAAGAAGCAGCGATTTCCCTTTTACACTTATAAGGGTCAAGAGAATAAGAATCTTCCCTTTTTCCTTAGTAATATACTCCAAATTCATCTTCCAAGGGAAAGCAACCCAGCAATTTTAATTTAAACTTTAGTTTATTATTAATAACAGAAGCTTACTTTCAAAGGTCTTTGCATACGTATTTTGTCTTCACACAACTCTGTGAGTTACATAGTGCAAGTAACCATCGTCTTCATTTTACAGAAGAGGAAGCTAAAGCTAAAGAGAGGTTAAGTGACTGGTCCAGGGCACCACACTCAACATCAGTGTTAACCAGAACTCATGGCCTTGGACTCCAAATGGAATACTGTTGCCAAACGATACCACACGACCTCAGTCTTTGAGGAGTTAAAACACCATTCTCTCTCTCTCATTCTCTCTCTCTCTCTCTCTCTCTCTCTCTCTCTCTCTCTCTCTCTCCCCCCACCCTCTTTCTTTCTTTCTTTCTTTCCTGCTTATAAGGAAGAAATGGGGGGAAGACTCCCAAGAGGGAAAGAAGTTTATTTGTTTTTTTTAATCTCTGGTAGCTTAAAAGCAATGCGAACCTAACAAGAGCAGTCACCCTAATGCCTTACAAATCACAAGAGAATGTGTGGAGTACAAAAATCTCCCCTGGCTCCTCATTTTAAATTGCTGATTTCCTTAAAACCTAATGCCTTCCAATGGATACACTGGCGATTGATGGATGGAATCTGATGCTAAGTTTGTTTGGTAGTGTCAGCCCTGGTTGAAGGGAAACACAGCAGGGAGATAAACACACTAAGTTTTTCCACATTTCACTGACATCACAGAATCATCCTTTTACCACTCATTTTCCAAATGACCATTTGCCACACTCATTTTGCTTATATATATATCTCTCTATTTCTAAGTTTCTATTTTTCAGAATTTAGAGTAAGTAAAATCTGGCAATGAGGTAAGGAAGATTGGGGATTTCTTTACATATAATACCATTAACACAGCAGAGTAAAACTGGCTTGCAATGACTGGTTTCAAGTTAATATTCTTCACCCTTAGTCACCTCCTAAAACTTACAGGACATAATCTGCTCCTACCTTTTGCACCACCTCCTCCCCATCTCCAGGTAGCAGCCATTTTCAATTCATTAGAAAACTTTTAAATTCTTCTACTGGTAACAGGTATATTAAAATAAAATTGATTTAGGTTTTCTTATATCCTTTTTCTTTTAAAAATAATAATGAATTATGAAAATATTAATAATAATAAAAAACCACAAATTAATTTAAAGAAAGTTCACTTAGGTTGCCCCGTTCCCGTCCTATTCCCCTCAAAATAATTTTTTAAAAAAACTGGAGACAGGAACAAGGAAGACATATGACACATTGTAAAAGTTAACTCTGTGGTCAATTCGGGGCATTCTGCTTCATGTTTAAAAGGACAGACTTCTGCTTTTAGGTATAAAAATTTTCAAAAATTCACGCAGAAGGGGAAAACTATGTTAATAGCTAATAATGATAACAGTAATGGGGAAAGATCTTATCAAAGAAATTTATCATCCCTTCTTATTTGTATATATTAATGTAAAGAAATTGCTACGGTCTGTGAAATGAACGTTTTCTCGCTTTCATTACCTCTGTGACAAGTCGCTGCTCATCAGGCTTCAAGGACTCTGACAGTTTCTCCAAGCACATTGAACATGCCAGACAGCTGTGTCCCCCAAAATGAAAAGCTACAGATCCTTCTCTTCTCAATAGACAAGAACTTCTGTCTTGGGCTAACCTGAAAATCAAGCTCTGAATTTCTGTCTGTTAAGCAAACATCTGTAATTGCTAAACATCTTTGAAACATGGTGTAACAGTTATTCCTTATGCAAACTGCAAATCTAAATTACTCCCTTCAATATGAAAACCAAGACACAGAAATTGGAAACATCTGGGAAAGTTAATGACCAAATTGACCAAAGGGTGGGAGGGAAAGGGGGAGGGAAAAGGGAATTTTAAGAGCTAAACAGTTCCAGGACAATATTTGCCTTCAGAAAATAATCCTTCTCTTCATCAGTTTCTCCCTAGCAGATACAGGCATCTCCTGACTGGGATCCTAAAATAACACATGTATCATTTTAACCTCCTGATACAAACACATGAAAACTTTTGCCACAAAATGATATATATGATAAATTATAGCACTGCATTAAATCTTTAGCTAAAGGCAAAAAAAAAAAAATGAGAAATACCTCCTCTCCCATCGTGAAGTGAGTTCTGCCTTCTTACAGCTTAAAAAGGTCCAAGAAGGGCCCTGGAGCCCTCTCACTTCCTTCCAAGAGCCAAGGGCACAAAGCCTAAAAGACCAAGCCTAATACTGAGTCACACTTGGGACCAAATGAGCTAGGAGGAAAACAAAGCCAGGATTTGTTTATTAACTCAGGAAGCCCGGAACTACTCAGTTTGAGTTGCTTCACAGAAGGTCCCCTCCCTTCTCCTACTTCCAGGGAGGTAGCAAAGGGTTGCTCTTTGTTTCAGGTGTGAACTCCTCAACAAGGCACCTGCGAAGCACTTGTCAGGAGCCCAGGATTCAAAGTTCTTCTGTCCAAAGGCTATTTTGGCAAATACTATAAGCAAATGAAAAAGGGCAAGGGAGGGAGGGACCCAGCATGCATGGCATGTGAAGGAAATTCTAAAAGTTGAATATATCCATATACCATTTTGAAGAACTAAAATTAGCTTTCATTATTCAAAACAGGTACTAAATAAAAAGGACTAGGGAAGAACAAAGTTTAATTATCAGAGGAGGAAGAAGGGAGGCCTTTCTAACTCCAAGCTGTCTGTCCTCTATCGTTCTCGACATTTCTTCAAGGGGTGGGCAGGGGGCCTTAAATAAATCTTCCATACAGTCTGCCATTATTCATATAGGCATTTGTTAGGCACCTACTATTTGCCAGGCACTGTGCTAAGCACCGTGGATACAAGTCCAAAGAATGAAACTATCCCTGCTCCTAAAGAGCCTCCACTGTTGAAGAATATACAGTATTTAAGTATCCACCTATCGGGCGGCTAAGTGGCACAGCGGATAGAGTGATGGGCCTGGAATCAGGAAGACTAACCTTCCTGTGTGACCCTGGGCAAGTCATTAACCCTGCTTGCCTCAGTTTCCTCCTCTGTAAAATGAGCTGGAGAAGGAAATGGCAAACCCCTCCAGTGTCTCTGCCAAGAAAACCCCAAGTGGGGTCAGGAAGAGTCAGACACAACTGAAAACAACTGAACAAAAGCATATGCATTAAATGAATAAATAAAAATAAATTATAAAGTAGTTAAGTCCAAGGCAGTTTGAGATGGAGGGCACTAGCGGTTGTATCGTAATGTACTAACGTTGAATATTTAACAGCTGTTTACAGAGAAACATATGTTTTAGATCACCATTTTTACAGACTTAGGTCACATGTTCTACAAGACCTGGGTGACTACAGATACTCAGATAACATCTAGTTGAAGGATGATCCTTAGTATTATGTTTTTTATACAGTCAGTTTAAAATGTTCTGTTTCATGTATGCTTAAGGGTTAATAGTTAAGTTTAGGACAACTCTCTAATTTAATTCCCTACTACCCAAGCTACAGAGTATTTGTTTAATGGAAAAGTGTTGGACTACCTACCATGTTCCCAGCTTGAATCAAATCCAAATTCTTAAGCCTGACACATCCAAGGCCCTCCACCATCTGGATCCAACCAATCTTTCTAGCCCTAATTCTGACCATACAGAGAGAGCCTGCCCTGGCGATGGACTGAGAGTCAGGAAGATCTGGATTTTCAAATCTGACCAACACTGAGCCCACTGCTCCCTCCCTCCCTTAAATGCACTGTCCCATAAGCTCCCTTTGCCTGTTGAAATCGCTCCACTCTTCCAGATTCAGCTCAGAGGAAAACTTCTCCATGAAACTTTCCCTGATTTCCATAGTCAGAAGCGATCTCTCTCTCTCCTCTTCCCTGATCTTCCCCTCCCTCCCTCTCCCCCCTTCTCCAAACATCTCAGAGAACTTTAGGCTGGAGTGTAAGACATCTGAGGTCCCTTCCACAATTCTGAGATTAGGTGCTCAATTAATGCTTTTTGAATTGAATTAAATTAAATTATTTTGAAGATGTCTATTAATGGGGGGGGACGAGAACAGCACAACCCAAAGTAAATAGTGATTTGATTATCCATTCTTTTAGATGGAAACCCATGTTCTTTGACAAAGCTAACTGGGAATTCACAAAACCTTGGGGGATTCCCAGGAAGGTCCTGAAAAATACACCAATAATCAATGGTTTGCTTTCCAAATCACCCAAAGGCAGTTCTCAAAAAGTACAAAGAACACATCTCTGTCATCCCACCCAAGAAGCCAGGAAATTCTCGATAGCCACAAGATGAGCTGATTTCCCAATAGTTCTAGAGAGAATACATGGCCCCCAACGAGGACCACACACCGCATTATCATTTAGCTCTGTGTGGGTGATTTAATCCAGAGAAATTTAGCTGACAGCTCAATTGTTATTGTTTCTAAAGTGTGTGTGATATGCAATCAGAAGTCCTGGGTTCCATCCTGGCTGCCACTAGGATCGACACTTGTGTGATCCTGGGCAAATCACTTAACTGCTGTCTGCCTCAACGTCCTTAACCCTAAAATGGGGATGATAACAGCCTCTACCTCACAGAGCTGTACTAAGGAACAAATGTTCAAATCGGATAATATTTGTAAAGCACTTGGCACAGTGCACTGCATACAGTAGGTACTTAATAAATATTTATTCCCCTTCTCCCTCCCCCAATGGGGAAATATTACCATACCATACAAATACATTAAAAAACTGAACATCAAGTAATCCTTTTTATTTCCGTTCCTAATTTCTTCTTCAAAGAGGCAAAGACTACACCTAAAAAGAGGTCTGAAAGAGGTAAAAAAAAAGTCCTCACAGAAGGCAGACAATTCATCAGCCTGGAAATTTCCTACCCTGTGTTTATGGAGAGGCTGGATATGGTCATAGAAAACCACGGGACTTTCAAACGGCTCCCTGTTCCGTCATTGTGTTAACCCCCAACCAAAACAAGGGACAATCCCCATACCCAGGGCCTATCACCAGGACAACGGCATTCACTAAGTACCTATTCCATGTGACAGAGAGAACACTCACTCACACAAAGATGTCATTCCCTGCCCTCCAGACCTTACAAAGGCAGGGATGATGATGATAATGGGGATGACACTGTTAACAGCTGGCATCTAAAGTGAGGCACAAAGGTCTGGGAGAGTTCTAAGAATTTCCGGAACTAGGTTCTAGAACAAGGTTGGGCAGCCAGGTAGCACGGTGGATAAAGTGCCAGGTCTGGAGTCAGGAACACTCATCCTTATGAGTTCAAATCTGGCTTCAGACACCTACCAGCTGTGTGACCCTGGGCAAGTCACCCTGTTTGCCTCAGTTTCCTCATCTGTAAAATGAGCTAGAGAAGGAAATGGCAAACCACTCTAGTATCTCTGTCCAGAAAATCCCAAATGGGGTTGCAAAGAGTCTGACACGACTGAAAAACGCTGAGAACAAGGTTCTAATGCACTCTTATTTCACCAGGCAAACAACATATCCCGATGATTTTTAACTTCCAGAGGATGAGAGGCATATGCTCCTCTATTTAAAAAGAAAAAGGATGGGAGGGAACCATTGCCTGCAATTATTCCATGGATGGAGATTTTTCTTCCCAATTTCTCTGACAATATTAACATTGACACTACCATAAATGAACATTTCTTTCGCACAAATATGATGAAACTAGTCATGTGAATGTGGAAGAGAATGTTTACAATCTCTACTACTGGGTAGGCCAAGGCAGACAGATTTCTGGAGGTCTGGAATTCTGAGAGCTCGAAGGCCTAACACAGTGATCTGGTGTCCTCTCTAAGTCTGGGGGAGAGGAAGGCATGGAGTGAACATGAGGTGGTCTAAGGAAGGGCAAGCCAGCTCAGACTGGAAAGAGAGTTGGTGAAGTCTCCCATGACTATCAACACAGGCCACCTGCACTTTGAGCCTGGGTAAGATAGAGGTCATTTTTTAAAATTTTATTTTTTATTTTTAGTTTACAATATTCAGTTCCACAAGTTTTCGAGCTCCAAATTTTCTCTCCCTCCTTCTCCTCCCCCCTCCTCCCCCAAGACAGTAAACTTATTTTCATAATAGTCAAGTTGTAAAGAAGAACTATAACCAATGGAACGAACCATGAGAAAGAAGAAACAAAAGAAAAGAAGAGCAAATCATTTGCCTCAATTTGGATTCAGACTCCATAATTCTTGCTCTGCATGTGGATCGCTTTTTCCATCATGAGTCTTTTGGGACTGTCTTAGAACTTTGTGTTGCCAAGAAGAGCCAAGTCTATCAAAGCTAGTCATCACGGATACCATGTGTCTGTAATGGTATATAATGATCTCCTGGTTCTGCTCCCCTCGCTCAGCGTCAGATCATGTAAGTCTTTCCAGGTTATTATGAAGTCCATCTGCTCCAATAGAGGTCATTTAAAAAATATGATGAACTCCTTAAATTATGAAAGAATTCAGACCAAATGACAGAGAGGAAAAAAACCTGACAGATATTAGTGGAAAATGCACATTGGGGGAATATTTCTCTTTAAGGAGCCAGAAATTGACTGAGAAATTAAAATAATGAAGGGGCAGGGGGGACACTGGCAACAGATGAGCTGGAGACTTGGATATGAAGAGGCATTAGAGACATGCCCCTGGACAAGAAGTCAAGAGACCTGGGTTTGAGTTCCAAAGCTACCACTCACAAAAGGCATGGCAGTAGGCAATTCATTTAATCGCTTTCACTTCCCTGGGAGTCTGTTTTCTCTGCTCTACAATGAAAGGTTTGGTTGGATGATCCCTAAGTTTCTAGAATTCTAAGACTGTTTGACTCTATTAATTGGAACAAAACATGTCTATTGGTTTCAGAGACAGCAAAGTTAGAGAATTCACCTAGCAACAGCAGAAGGAGAGAAGGGCTAAAATAATTTCAAGAAGGAGCTGGGAGAGAGGAATCACGTGCAGAAAGAGACTCAGGTTAACAGGGAACATTAGCATGGAAGGAGACACAGAATGAGCAACTAGGTCAAGGAATCTGAATGCTGTGAAGACACAGACCACTTGGAATCAGGGTTGTAGTGGGAGCCCAGGGTGCTACCCCACCTCCCCCCGCCAAAAAAAACCCACAAAAAACCTGCTTTCATTAAGGACTGGAAGCTGAGAACGAGGACTCTCCGACCTGCAGGTAAAATGAGTTGCTACTGAAAAGCAAGATTTACTATCATTAAACCATGCCAAGATGGCCTCGGTGACTAAGCCAAATACCTGTGATTTATATGACTATAAATAATTTGTGCTCTGAGATTCAGTCATACCATGGGGAAGTCATTTCATGCCCTACGTGGTCTTTCAAGCATGATGATTTGGATGATTCATTATGTAATTCCATTAAATTTAACAAACATTTATTAAAGGCTTACTATGCGCAGTGCACTACAAAGGGCTCGTATTGTACGCGAATGTGAAAATAGGTTGGGATCCCAGAAAGCTATCTAAAGAAGAGGATTCCCCCCGCCCCCCCCCAATTAATCCCTTGGGTGGCAGCAGTAACTGTCATGGGCTCAACAAAAACAAACCATAACAGATTAACTAATGTACATTTGACAAGGTTACTAGGCCTACAATACGTGAACTTCAGCAAGGCATGCGACAAAGGCTCTCAAAAAATCAACGTGGACAACAATCAATGAGAAACGCGCACTCAATGATAACATAGCTAGATGGTTCCAACTAGGTGGTGCGGTGCATGGAGTGCCTGGTCTGGAGTCAGGAAGACCTGAATTCAAATTCAATTTCAGACACTTATTAGCTATGTGACACTGAGAAAGTTACTTAATCTTGTTTGCCTCAGCTTCCTTATCTGTAAAAAGAGCTAGAGAAGGAAATGGCAAACCACTCCAGTATCGTTGCCAAGAAAACCCCAAATCGGGTCACAAAGAGTTGGACATGACTGAGAAGTGACTGAACGGCAACAAAAATGGACTGACCAACCAAATTCTAAAAAGTGTTGACTAAATCAAGGTCAATTTAACTAATGCACTGTTGGTGGAGTTGTGAACTGATCCAACCATTCCGGAGAGTAATCTGGAACTACACCTAAAGGGCTACAAAACTGGATAAAATTATTTATAGTAGCTCTTTTTGTGGTGGCTAAGAATTGGACATCAAAAGGATGTCTACAACTGGGGAATGGCTAAATAAGCGTAATGGAACATTACTCTGCTGCAAGAAATAACCAGCAGAAGAATTTCAGAGAAACCTGGAAAGACTTACATGAACTGAAGCAAGGTGACGTGAACAGAACCAACCAGGAGAACGCTGTATGCACTAACAGAAGTATCGTTTGATGAACTGGGAATGACTTAGCTACTCTCAGCAATGCCATGATCCAAGACAAACCCAAAAGACAAATGAGGAAGCGCACTGTCTGCCTCCAGAGGAAGACCTGATAGGGACTGAACACAGACTGAAGCAGGCTATGTTCACTTTCTTTCTTTCACTCATTTTCTTTTATTCAAGTCCTCTTATATAAAATGACTAATATAGAAACATTTTACATGACTGCATAGGTATAACCTATATCTGACTGCTTACTGTCTCAGAGAGGCAGGGAGAAGAGGGAGGGGCAGAATTTGGATCTCAAAACTTTTTTTAAAATCTTAAAAAATTGTTTTAGCATAATTGGGAAAGAAAAATATATATATATATACACACACATAAATATATGCACATATACATATATACAGATACACATGCATGTAACACCTACACATAGACACACACACACACGTATGTATGTATGTCAATTTGCAGTGTGTTCCCTAGTAGACTGTCCTATGCGCCTGTATCTAATGCTGTCCACTCAACATTTTTATCAGTGACTTGAACTCTGCTATGAACTGAACTCAACAAAAGTTGTGTAACGATGGCAAAGCTTATCAAAATTCCCAAATACTAAGAATTGAGGGAAAACATCTGACACGTTGTAGCAGGCCCGCGATGCAAAAAGATGTCAACGGGCCACAACAATGGGCTGAGTCAAATACAGTGGAATTTAATTGGGAAAAACGTAAAGTCCTATACTTTGATTATAAGCATCAACGGCACGAGTACAAGCTGGCAGAGGCACAGGCCCAGGCCCTGTAAGGGTAGAGTTCGCACGGAGAAAGACCTGGGGACTGCAGCAGATCATCGATTCAATGTGCCCTGACAGCGTGCCAGGACACAGGGAAAAACGAGTGAGGTTAGCATCTTACTCCGTGCTGCCCCACCGTCTCTGGAGTTTCCTATTCAGGGAGAAGCACAGTTCAGAAGGGGTATCCACAAACTTCATTATGGCCGTTTAGGGTGGAAAAAGAGGTGTTCACATTCATTCAGTGAGTCCTCACTTGATTTTATTCCAAATCCATTTCAGTTTCACCCTTTTTCCTTCTAAAATTTATTTAACAGAATTTCACCTACTATCTTGGCATAAAATACGTTGGTAAACAGTCACAAGGAACACATTTTGCAAAGCACTTTTTCCACAACCACTCTGTAAGGTAGGCAGTCAAAGCATTATAATCTCCATTTTACAAACAAAGAAACTGAGGCTCCGAGAGCCTTGCCCTTGATGATACGCTAGTAAGTGTTTAACGCAGGATGGGGATCCGGGTCTCCTGAATCCAAGCCTGGTGCTCTATCCACTGACGTCACACCGCTACCAAAGTGATGCGATGCCAACAAAAATCATAAATCAAAGGCTGGACTACTATAAATCCAAGAAGCACAGGCATCTACTTAAGACTACTGTGAAAGGCTCCCTTTTTCAGAGGGCTTGGCATGGGGCAGGATGGCAAATGGAAGATACAAAGCATTCTGACTCCTCTCCTGCATCATTCTCTTTTCAGAGAAAACAAAGTATAAGTAGGCAAAACATGACATTATTTAAACGTTCTTCTTTAAACTCATTGAAATTCTGGTGGTACAAAATTCTCCCACGACATGGCCGATGTGGGAATTTGTTTTGCATGACTATATATAATTGTAATGGGTTTTGTTTTCCTTGACTTCTCAGGGGAGTGGGATGGGGGGGGGTGAAGGAAGAGAATTTGGAAGCAGAAAAAATGAGATGGGGGGGAGGGAGGGAAAGGAGTAAAGGAGAAAGGGAGAGAGGGAGGAAGAAAGGGAAGGGGAGAGAAAAAAAAGCAAGGGAGGGAGGACGGAAGGAACAAAAAAGGAAGGAAGGAGAGAGGGAGAAAGGAGGGAAGGGAGAGATGGAAGAGGAGGGAGAGAGGGAGGAATGAAGAGAAGGAGGAAAGGAGAGAGGAAGGAATGAGAGAAGGAAGGAACAAGAGATGGAAGAAGAAGGGAAGGAGAAAGGAAGGGAGGAGGGGAGGACAGAGGGAAGAGGAAAGAAGGAAAGGAGGGAGGAAGGAAGAAAAAAAGGAAAGAAGGAAGGAGGCAAGGAAGGAAGGGAAGAAGGAGGGAAGGGAGGAAGAACATTTTCCCGAGATATCGACAATTCAACAAAATGCTGCACTCTCACTGAGAATACAGAAGATTATGTCAACTGGCAAACAGAAAAGCATTTGGCCAATCTGCTTTCACTTTGAATGTGGCAGCCCCAGGTACAAGCATTCTTTAAGAATCTCTTCTATCACTAACATTCAGCGGTTATATTTTAAGGCAGAAGGAAATCAAACTGTGTTAATGCCTGATGTGTTTCCTGACACTTCATCACAAACAAATGTTTTCAAATTACTTGAAATATCTAAATAGACATATTCTTCTGTTAGTAATTATTGAGTTGTGACAATTTGCCCCTCATTTCTCAGAAGCGCTTGGTAAATATCCCATTGTTAAGCTATGAAATTGGTTCAAGAAGATTTTTATAAAGTATTTTGTTGGTTGAATCTTCATTAATGATCCATGACTCCCCCGCAACAGTGCTTTGAGGGTAAGATCACGAGTTTTAGAGTTAGAAGAGACCTGAATGAGGAGTCCAAAACCTTTATTCTCAGGGAAACAAAAATCGAAAATGGTTAAATCCCTTCTTCAAGTTCCTAACAGTTAGTAAGCAGGAGAGGTATGAATCCTCTTGGTAAGAACCCATGTCATAAAAATAACATACCGGGCTTCCATGAACAGTATTAATTGAAATTTCCTTATTTATAGCTTATAACACTTTTATATACATTAGATCTCACTTGTTTATTCAGTTCTACAAATGTCCTTAAGTCTTATGGGTGGGGGTCTTGATTCTCCATGTAAGGTACTGCCTACTCGTTCTTTGAAATGTCCCCACATCCCTAGTACAGTCCTCTGTATGTGTCAGGTGCTTAATGAATGCTGTCTATTAAAGCTCTAATAGCATAATGTGAATAAATGGTTTATACGAAATACCTGGATGAGGAAAATTGGTTGGGAGGAGGAGGGGGAGAGAGGATTTTTAGAAGCAGAAAAAAAAGAAGTCCTAAAGAGCTTTTTAAAATATAGACATTTTATGCATCATCCATTCAAAAATAAGTATCTGGTACTAAAGGCATTGTGCAATACAAATAATTTATGTGTATTACTCATGCATATTTCCTGCCAACACAGAAACCATCTGGTAAAGTCCCCAGTTCTGGGGCCTCATCACAGAGTGAAGGTGACCTTGGGCTTTAAGCCAACACGGTGCAAGTTCTGGTCCTACCAAGGTTAAAAAGGCTCAAATACAAACTGGGCAGTGACTATTATATGAAGACTGGCCTAGCCAACTTCAAAGACCGGCAGCCCAAAAGCTGGTCTTCAGGTGATGAATTGTCCTCATCACATCAACTCATTAAACATTTAACAAAAGCCCAAAGGAACTGTGATCAGTGGTGATGGTGGGGAGTATCCCTCACCTGAAATCAAGCGTGACTTGAAATACTGAAGTATAAAACCCAGAAACACGAATTTGTGAGCACCCTTACAGGTAATCTTTTAAATACTATGAGGCACCACCATTTGGGAAATGGCTAAACAGATCATGATACATTAACGTAACAGAATATCACTAAACTGTCTAAAATTACAAATATGGAGAATACACGGAAAGCAGAGGAAGACTTACATGAAATGATGTAAAATAAAGTAAGCCAAACCAGAAAAAGCACTCTATTACAGCAACAATATAAATGGGAAGAACAAGGACGAAATCAGCTCCAAATGCCACATAATTATGATAAGTGAGCTCAGCCCTGAAGGAGGGACAGAAGAATGCACCTCCCCCACTCTGCAGAGATGAGAGATTCAAGGCTGTGGACCAAAACACAACGTTAGCCATTGTCTCGGTCAGCTTTGCCGAACCACTCTTATGTCACAGAGATGGCTCTCTGGATGAGAAAGGAATAGATCAGGAAATGAACGTAATATAAGAACAAAACGGGTTTCAAAAATTTTTAAATAGATATGAAGTCTCACAAAAACATTTTACCAACCTACAAAATGTGCCTCGGCCTCACCCACAATTATGAACAGCACACCCGTCTTTCTAGAAGAAGAAAATACAACAACCACAATCGGCTCAAAGGGACAGGAGAGCCAGAGAGTGAGCAGAAAGTGGAGGCTGATCATACTCCATTTCTTTTGGTAAAACTCCCCACCTTCCTGCACAATCGAGTTGGAAGGGGAGTTCAGGGGACAAGACGTCTTGACACGTCCCAAACTAGAAACTGAAAGCCAACAACTCACATTAAAAAGCCACCGTCAGAGATTAAAGAAAAACAACCAGTATGCTCATATCCAAAGGTAATTAAACACCTGAGTAGGTCTATATTCTCATTATCAATGACATTCTCTCCAGTTGTACAGATCACCATTCATCAACACCCCATCCTGCAGGACTCTTGTCCACCTACCCACATAAATCCTCCTTTGGGGCTCCACCCCTTTTGAGGAGGGGAAGGAAAGCAAGGCAATAAACATTTATTAAGCACCTACCAGGTATGAGTCAGGCACTATACTAAGCACTTTACAAATGTTATCTTGTTTGATCCTCGCAACAACCCTGGCAGGTAAATTGGTATCGCATTTTACAGTTGAAGAAACTGAGGCAGACACAGGTTAAATGACTTGCCCACAGTCACACTGCTAGTAAATGTCTGAGGCTGGTTTGGAAGTCAGGATTTCCTGACTACAGGCCCAGTGATCTATCCATTTCTCTATCTTGCTGTCCCTTGGGGCTTTCCTCCATGCCTTTCAACATTGCCGAAATACCAGTGCAAAATATGATCTGTCCATCTGTCCCATCTCTTTTCCTGGTCATATAGACAAAAGACAAAGACATTATCTTTCTGACTGTATTTTTTACATCACTTTGTCGTTAGATCACATAAAGTACATACAGGGGACTAAGGGGTAAAGAAGACTGGAAAGGTAGGAAGGGGCCGGGTTATAGAGAATTTTAAAAGCCAAACAGAGGATTGTCATGGTTGAACCTGGAATATAGGGGGTCGATAAGATCAGACCTACACTTTAGGAAGATGACTCTGATACCTGAGTGAGGACAGACTAGAGCACAGAAGAGACCCGAGTGTGAAGAAACCACCCAGGAGACCACTGGAATGCGAGGTATTGAAGACTGGCACAAAGTTAGGAGGAACGATGGAGGAGAGAAGGGGGTATAGAAGAGAGATGATACGAACGGAGAATCTACAGCACGTGATGATTGTTTGGATACAAAGATGGGGGACGAGAGAGAGAACGAGAAGCTGAGGAAGAAACCTAAGTTTGGAGCTTGGGTGACCAGGAGGACAACAGTATCCCCCACTGCAACTAGGAAGTAAGGAATAAGGGAGGGTTTAGGGGGAAAGATAGTGAGCTCTGTTTTGGACAAGTTGAGTTCAGACACCTACAAGACATCCTGTTAGGAATGCCCAATAAGCAGCTGGAGATAGAAGACTGGAGGTCAGGAGAAAGGTCAGAGCTGGGTAAGTAGATCATCCACATAAAAATGCCTATCAAGTCCATGGGAGCCAATGAGATCACCAAGCAGAATAGGACAAAGGAAGAAGAGAAGAGGGCCCAAGAGAGAACTCTGGAAGATACACAGGCTGGCAGGCATGACCCAGATGAAGATGCAGGAAAGGATACTGAGGAGTGGTCAGACAAGGAGGGGGAGAACCACAAGGGAGCACTGTCACAAAAACCTAGAGAGAAGAGGATCAAATGGAAGAAGAAGGAAAACGACAGTGTCAAAGGCTTTAGAGTTAGCACCGAAGGAGGGACTAGAACCCAGTTATCAGTCAACAAGCATTTATTAAGCACTAAATATATACCAGGCACTGGGCTAAGGGCTGGGAATAGAAAGGAAAAAGTAGTTCCTGCCTCAAGAAACATACATTCTGATGGGCGGACAACATGTCTAGGTTCATATAAAATACATAGGGAATCAAAGGAAAGTGAGAAGAAAAAGGGAGGCATTAGAAGCTGGGGAAGGGGGATTGGCATAGTTCTCCTGATTCCCACCAGGCCGTCACTTTCAGTCAGGCTCTTCAAACTTGGCCTCTCTTGGGGTGCAAAGAGCAGTGGCGGGGGATGTTCCAAACCAGAGACTCCTGATTCCAGTACACAGGACAAGAAGCTAAGCAGGGACGGGGTTCTTTTGTCCTTTCAAGTATATGCTGACACCAGGATCACCACCACACCCCCACCAGCCCTTCACTCCCAGCAGGTAAAATTTAAGAAGCATGGGAAGGCAAAATTTCAAGGGAAAGAAACATCTGGGGAATTCACTTCTAGTCCTAAGCAAGCACTTCTGGGATCCCTGAAAAGCTCACCCTTCTCCTCTAACAGTTGGTCACCATCCATAAAAAGAAGAAACAAAGACTTAAGGAAGACCTAAAGAATCATGGTGCCCAAGGTCACAATGATTTTAAGTGACAGAGGGAGGTACTTCTGAATCTATATACAATATACTGCTGGTTCCTTCCCCTTTACTGGGCCAATTTCAGTCAAATGCCTTTGTGAAACCAATTATGAGTTTATTTTATTGGGAGGGGGGTGGGGTTCCACCTAGATTTAGGAAGCAGTTCCCTTGAGATGACTGACCTTTTAAAACGGAGGTGTTTCAGAGCTTCTCTTCGATTCCAAATTTTCAAGCTAGTCCTTTCCGCCCAGCCCTGGGAACTTAAACTGGGAAAGTCTGACAACCCTGAAAGGGGAAGGAAATAGTCCCAGGCCAAGAGAGACAGAGGTGTCCCTAGTAAGGCCACTGTCTCGCTTCCCTAGCTTGGCCTCCCACCCCAGCCTGTCACACTGTACTGGGCCAGAGTTGGAGTCTTGCTACGCTCAGGCTCTGTATGAAGAGCACAGTTGGGCAGCCACCCCTCTCTCCTGCCTCGTCACCAGGTTTGCCCCACCACTGCTTCACATCAATTAGGCCACCAACACTATGGACCTTTCCTTTTTCCTTAGACTCTAAGGTTCTAAAGGTCAGTAGATCAATAGAACAGGCATGGCACAGATAAAGGGAAAAACTCCCTGGACTGTTGATCTTCAGATTTGCATACTGAGCAATTTCCTTCCTACTGGGTAATGCCCCCTCCCCGGGAGACAAAGCCAAGGTCAGCCTCACATATCCTAGGTATGGCTCTGACAAAGCCTGTCCCCATCACCAGGTTATGCCACCACCCTCTCAAGTTTCCGCATCTTATCTTAATAGACTCATGCACATCACGCGTTCTGGCCTTCAGCTGAGGGAAGATTCATTTAACCACATGGCCGATGGAACCCAAAGACATATAAATAGATCTGCATAGACAGATATACTACTGAAGCTCTTCATTTCGTGAAAGCTAACCATCATTTTCATTTTCAATTCTGATTGTCTCCCTCCCCCTCCCTCGCTCCCCGCCAATGAGAATCAAGAAAGACAACACTTGGCACAGCGAACGCGTAGAGTAGAAGCGAAACAAATCCGCCCAGGAGCCAAGTTCAGAACCATTGTTTTCAAACCTGGCACCAGGGAAAGAAAAGCCCGTCTATACCGCAGGTACTTTACATGTGTAAAAAGAATGCCGGGGGCTCGCCTCCACAGGCAGACGCACACGCACACGTAATGCAGGACACAGAACACCTTCTCTATTGCTTTGGCCTCCGGCAGACACGCTATAGAAATCTGGCCCAAACTCTCACTGCTGGGCTCTTCTTCAAAACAGGTTAACAGACATCAAGCACCATTACAGACGTCCATAATCATTGAGTGAATTTATCTTTCTATTGGTACGTCAAATGAATGTGCCGTTAATTTCGAAATTCAGAAGGATTAACAGGTCATACCTCCACCCTGGGCACAGAGGCCTCTCATGGGAGAGTGGTCTGTTCCTCGCTCCCCCACCTCCACCCTGCCACCATAACTTAGGTTCAGTCAGAAGGAGACTAAGTGAAAACGCAAACAGTATTTTTGAGCACATAATGTATGCACAAGTCAGGATGATCAAAGTTTCACGTTTTGCCATCGCTAGCCTTCACCTCCGTCACTCAGCGGCCTTCACACCCTAGAATTTTCCTCTTCAACGGGGGCAGTTTGACTTCCCACCTTCTCCCACTGGGACGCTCCTCCTGAGGGGCCTCCATTCTGGGGATGGGCCCAGGCTAACCATGCTTCATTCCCTTTCCTGCTGTTTCTGACTCTGGGACTTTGTCATCACACCCCTGGACCATTACGTTCTTTCCCCCACTCACTTCCCGCTCACCCCCCACCCCTCTGTATGCTGTCTTCCTTCCTTCCCTGCTTCCATCAGCATGGAAGTTCTTTGAGAGCAAGAAGTGTTTTTCTTTTTGCTTCATTTGCATCCCCGACACTAAGTGCCTGGCATATAGTATGTGCTTAATAAATAAACACGTATTGTTTCTCGCCTGCATGCTAAGACTGTAAGTTGTAGAATAACTCCAGATGTGCACTGACAGAGGGAATTTCCTTACGCTATTTCCAATATTCAGACTGATGAAATCACAGAACTTTTAAAGTATGAGTTGTCAAGGAATATGAGGAGCAGAAAGCTTGCTGCTACGGACATCCCAGGCCTCTTGCACGGATCAATCTGGCTTAGCAGCTCCCCTGATCCGTCTCTTTTGGCGAAGTCTATAGGGAAAGCTGTCATTTTCCTCAATGTCTTTTTGGCTGACGGAAAGTTTTAGGGAGCTCCCTACACCACTGAGATCACAAATCTGGCCTAAATTTAAAATAAACAAAACATATAATGAAATAAAAACATAAAATAAAGTAAAAATAATAGAAACATTCATGCTAATGGTTGGGCTTTTCTTTTTCCCGATGGGAAGGGGTGAGACGATATCATTTCCATAATGTTAATTAATTATAACACATTTAATATTAAGTACCTTAATCATCAATATGTATCTTATCTGATTACAGTTAGCCTTTAAAGTCAAGACCTGCAAAAACTTATAAATACAATAAAATATAGGTTATAAGCAAAGCACTGAACAAAACTATCTACTGGCTCAAAAATGCGGATGTGAATTGCCCAAAATCTTGATAGGAAATGATATCTGCAGCTTTGAGGGACTGTCTGGGCTAAATTTTCCTAGCAAGTTATCAAACCAGTATCAAGAGAAAGCCGAGGCTTGATTTCACCCTCTACAGGTGACGTGTTCACGACTAACTTAACAAATGCTGCAAAACGATGATTCATTTTGTTCTCCTACAAAATAAAAACGGTGAGTGTAACTCTCAAAGGCAATGTCTCTTACTTCAGACAGAATCTTACATACAAAAACACCTCCCCAAATGTGTTGGGGAAAAGGTAAAAAACATTCACAAAAATAACTGTCATCCTCTAGAAGCAGTGAGGTGGCAGAGAGGAGAACGCGCCAGACCTGGGGTCAGGAAGACCTGAGTTCAAATCCAGCCTCGGACACATATTAGCTATGTGACCCTGGGGAGGTCACTTAACCCCCTTTGCCTCAGTTTCCTCCTCTGTAAAACGAGCTGGAGAAGGAAATGGCAAACCACTCCAGGATCTCTGCCAAGAAAACCCCAAATGAAATGAGTAAACAGCAAAAAAATATAGACTAGCTCTTAGAATCAACTCCGCCCCTCGTGGCATAAACAGGGCGAATGAGACATGGGTCATTTCAAAACATCTCTTGGTCCCTAAAACTTCTTGCCAGCTCAGAAGGCACAAAGGAAAACTAAAAATTTCCTCTAGGCTTCACCAAAAATGATGGGTTGGAGGAGTTGCTAATCCAGGTTCATCCTGTGAGAGACCTGGGATGCCCGCAGCAGCAACCTTTCTGCTCCCCATGTTCCCAGATACTTCACACTTCACAGAGTTTGTGATTTCATCAGTCTGAATATTTTATGAGAGCAGGGAGAGCATTCATCTCGTAATCGCCCGGCCTGAGTTTGTGTGACCCTGGGCAAGTCACCTAATTGCTTTCAACAAGCCATCGAGTCAACAGAGTTATTAAGCATCCACAATATCACCAGGCACCATGCTAACGGCTCTTACTAAATTGGATCGACGATTTCTTTGTTAAGATCTGCGATGTGTCACCCCCATTGCAAGATGAAAAATCAGAGTGGGACTTTAGCAGAGACCTTGATGAAAAAAAATCCCTGGGACCTTACGTACTCAGTAACTCTAGAAGCCATTAAAAACCAAAGCAACCGTAGAAGGTTGTAGGTAAAACCTGACAACCATACATTCTACCCGCCAGACTCTCAATATGAAGGACATTCGTAAAAGAGCTGTAAGTTTGATGCTTTCAACTGTAAATTGGGCCCATAAAACCACGGGTTCACGAATTTAAAACAGATTAAGAGCTAGAAGGCCATCTAATACAACTCTCTCATTTTACAGGTGAAGAAGTGGGGCCCACGGAAACTAAGTGACTTGTCTAAGGTCACACAGAGAGTGAATGACAGGAAGGAAAATTCGAATTCACATCTTTGCTCTCTCCATATTGTCTTCAAATCTCAGGAAGGCCTGGAAGAAAAGAACTCATTGCTAAAAGACGAAAAGAAGCAACCTTTGACAACTGAATCCTGACCCCATTCATTATTTTGTGAAAATTCCTATCTTTCCTCTTTACAATCTCAACTAAATATTGAAGGTAGCGGTCTCGGGGTGTTTTGGATATTTTTAAAAATTGAAACTAATATTTAAATCAGGGATTTCTGACTTTGGACAGTCTGGTAAAATCTACAGTCTCTTTTTCAGAATATTTTTAAGTAAATAAAATAAAATATAGAGGATTGTAAAGGAAACTAATTATATTATAATCCACTACTGAATTTTAGTTTTTAGGTTCACAGCTCCAGAAGAAGAACCCCTGATCCAAACACAACTTATTAGAGTATTTAATGGAGGTATGGTTTCTAAAATCTTATTGTGCTTTTAAGATAGAATTCCATGATAGAGGTGAACCAATATGAGAAAGGTGAGAGGCATTGTGCTGTAGTAAACTGAATGCCAACCTCGGAATCCAGAAAGCCAAGGTTCAAGTCCCATCTGACACATTAATTTGATGTATGACCCTCAATGCCCCAAGAAACTCTTTAAAACCATAAGGTGGCAAACAGGTGCCTAACCATACTGATTATAGGGTATTTCCTCATCAGTAAATCAGACTTGAAATCACTGATCTGATTCTAAAAATACAGAATTAGGTAGGGTCAACAGGTAATATTATCATCTTATACAAGGAAAAATGCACTCATGGGCTCTAGAGAAAATGAAAGTAATTAAACATTTTCTGACTATCTTATCAGTTATCTTCAGCCACTTTAAAAATATATAACTATCAACACAGATATGCATATTTAGCATCTAGTCCCAGGCTGGCAACAATCTCTTTTTATAAATATTAACACAACTGGAGAGCCTGAATTTTACTGTAGCTGGTATGGAATTTCAGGCACATATAAGCTGAACCAAAATGATCTTATTATAAACACGATAGCACAAAGGTGGAAAGACATCACACTCAGAGTCTCCTAGTTAAAAGTGACCTCAGAGGATGTACAGTCTAGCCTGCCCTTGCATAACAGCCTCCTCTACAGCGTGCCTGACATATGGTTATCCTGTCTCCCTTAAAGACTTAAAAGTGAAAAGGAGACTCATTACCTCCTAAGGCAACCAACTCCACTTTTAGAGAACTCTTATTTTTTTAGGAGGTTCTTCCTTATCCCAAAGGATATGAAATTTGTCTCTATAGACCTTCTAACTACTGCTCCAAATTTTGACCTCTGGGGCTAAACAAGTCTAACCCGTCTTTCACAGGACAGCCTGTCAAACACTCAAAGACAGCTCTCTTACCTCGTCCCATTCCTCCCAAATTTTCCCCTTTTTTTAGGCCAAACATGACCAAGTCCTTCAACTGGTCCTCAAGTGGGCATCATTCCAGACTCTTCCTTTTTTTGCTTTTATTTTTAATTTACAGAATAAAACAAACATTTCCATAACATAGTATATTAAAAAAGATGATTGCACACGAAACTACAACTCTATTATACAACCTGCTAATCCTTTTAAATATATAAAGTTATATAAATTTCTTTTCTTTTCCTCCCAGACCCCCTTCCCCAGCCCTAGAGAGGGCTACTATTAGACACAAATAAACACAAAAAACATTCTATACACACTTCTATTTATCAGTGCTTTCTCTGGATGCAGACAGCATCTTTCTTCGTAGGTCCTTTATAGTTAATTTGGGCATTTATATTAGTCAAAAATGACATATTCATTCAAACTTGTTCTTAAAACAATATTGCTGTTACCACATACAACATTCTCTTGGTTCGTCATCATTTCATGCAAGTCTTCCCCATGTTTTTTTTTTAAATGGAGTTTATCATTTCTTATAGCACAGTAGTATTCCATCACAATCACATACCACAGCTTGTTTAGCCATTCCCCAGTTGATGGGCATCCCTGCAATTTCCAGTTCTCTGCCACCACAAAGAGCGCTGCCTATAAACATTTTAGGACATAGAGGTTCTTTTCCTTTTTCCCTGATCATCTTTGGAAATAGACCTAGTAGCAGTATTGCTAGGTCAAAGGGCATAGGTAG
Organism: Trichosurus vulpecula; assembly: GCF_011100635.1. Lineage (NCBI taxonomy): Eukaryota > Metazoa > Chordata > Mammalia > Diprotodontia > Phalangeridae > Trichosurus > Trichosurus vulpecula. The sequence goes on along the minus strand of NC_050574.1, from coordinate 457,440,492 downwards.
TTTAATAAATCTTTGGCCAAATCTTTGGCCAGATTGCTCTCCAAACTCTTTGCCACCTCGGTCCCCCTCCTCAGGACTCTCCAGTTCAGCAGTGTACTAATGTATGAAGCCTAGAACTGAACCCACTCCTCCAGATGGATCTCACTGATACAGACACTGTGTAAATATCACCTCCATCATCCCACAAAGGGCTCTCTTAGAACATCCCTTTAAGCTCATACTAGCTTCCTTTGACTCTCAGACCACTTTGTCGACTCGTCTTGAACCTTCAGTCCACTCAAACTCCCAACTCAGGATTTTTTCATTCTAATTATTACTAAAAATAAAACTCAACTTATTCTGAAACTCAGATTTTTCTCTTATTCATCTCAAAAGCTGACATATATAAATCCACTGTATATCTTACCAAAGACTGTCACTCTAAGATTTTGACTCAAATGTATAAAACACCATGAAAATACCAACAGCTTGGCATAGTAGATAGAGCAATGAGATGAGTCTGGAGTCAGGAGGACCTGAGTTCCAATCTGGCCTCAAACACTTACAACTACCCGTGTGATCTTGGGCACGCCACTTAACCTTTGCCTGCCAGAATTTCCTCACCTGTGAATTGCAAATATTAATAGTACCTAATTCCCAGCCTTGTTGTGAGTCTCAGATCAGAGAATCTTTGTAAAGTGCTTGGCAAACCTTAAAGCACTAGTTAAAAATGCTGGTGCGAATGCAAATTCCACAACACAAGTGGAAGATGTTAGAACTTTTTTTTCCATTGACAAACAAAAAAAAAGTCTTCAAATTAATTTCCACAATATGAAATTTTGCCAGCTAGCCTTCCTATCCACCTCCCTTCCTTAGAATATAAAGCTACTTAAGAAGTACTGCAGTGGGCATGCTGTGTGTGAATCTATTTTATTCCTATCTGGAAAATATCACAATATTCACCAAAGAGCTGAAAAGTAAAACATTTAGAGGTGCGCCACAGCAAAAGTCGCAGACAGTAACACAGAGGCGTTATTAGCCCAGGTCCGTTGTCATGGCAATCACAGCACTCGAATGCAACATCACTCATGCTCACTTCTTGTCCAATCTAGAATTACGGATGGAAGAAAACAGGCCGGCATCCTCATGCCAAATCACAGACCATATCAATAATTTGTACACATGGGAGACTTTCTTTCCAGCAGATTTTAGCTAATCAAGCTTAGAAATTACTAGGGAAGAGCTATATAATTCCTTCCTCCAGCCCTTACCCCTCATGCATTTCACCCCTACATCTGAAGTCTAAGTCATGGAAAGGGAGACTATTCCCTGATGTGAGAAATATGGAAAAGAAAAGGACAGGAGGCGTGAGCAAGGTTTAACCAGAACACTGTCCTCACTTGGCAATGCAGTCCCGAGAACGCTTCCAAAAACCATAAACTGAAAAAAGTAAAACAACGTGAGGTGAGAGCCAAGAAGTCCAGAAACGCTGAGGTTCTCCAGGGAAGTCTGTCCTAGGAAAGACCAGGGGAAGCGAAGGTGGACACCACCACTGCGAGGCTGTCAATCGGCTACCCAAAGAGCAGGCACTTTAAGCTGTGCCGAGAAACCTCAAATAGGGTATCTCTGGAGGGTCCTGAAATACTATCGAATAAGGCTAAAATCTGTATTACTTACCTTCTCCACGGGGATAAAGTCATTTTCTACTTCTATTGACCTGGGTCTTAGCTTGATAGGCTTGTCTTTGAAAATATCCCCAAAGCCAACACCCCGAATCTTCTTGGGTTGGATCGCGGCTGCTGCTGCGACCATCCCGTTGGCGCCTTCTGACTTGGTACTACTCGAGTCACCACCATCACTTTCTGAGCCTGTAGTTTCCCTCAGACCTGTCAAGAGAAGGGGGAAGGGGAAAGAAGAGATCTTAGAACATGGCGGCTACAAACATCCTAACCAGCATGGGCGTCAGGACCATGCTCCATTGAACAATCTGGATCGGGGGTTGTGATTTGAGCATACTGAGTGTGGGGGGTACTCGGTTTTGTTGAAGAAGAAGAATGACTTGTAACCCAAATCCATTTCACGGCAGGCTGGACCAAACAACATTTCCACTTCTCAGTCAGTGCTGACGTACTGTACCTTCAATCCATATGACTCATGTCAACTCAATTACGCAATTAGAGTCCAAAGCAATGTTTCCTAAAGAGAAACTGTAAAGCTAAAAGCTATTTAAACAAATTGGCAATTAAAGAGACCACACAAAATTATGACTGCCAAAGAATCAAATCTGTTTGGATAGCTTCGCGAGGAAGAAATGCACACAAACATGTTTCTCCAGGAATGTATTAAACCAGACTTGACATTAAGATAGTTTAACTACCTTCACTAATAAGATCGTCATGTCTGTCATATCTGGAGAGGAAGCTCTTACTCTCCAAAGCCAGATTTACCCTTTGAGGATTATGCTATCCTTTCTCTTCTTTCACCCACTTCCTTTTCCCCAAGACTGAACCCGATCTCACAGGATAAGGACACTATAATTCACATTCCTCTAATCTCTGACAGGCTGGCTATTCATGTTTAAAGTCCTCAATGAGGAGATATGGATGTGCATCTCACCAATCTGAAACATGTTTGTTTTGAACTGATCACTCCAATGAGGATGTCTCTTCTGACTAAAATTCTCTATGAAGGAGTCTACTTCTGCCTAGTCATCAAAATGTCTTCGTTTTACAAATCCAGATAACCAAAGCACATTTGTTACTCTCACTAGAAGAGGGGCACAACTTCAGTCACAAGCTGTTACATCTAAAATCTTCTTTTAAAACTCTTCGGGCTTGTAGGCATTTAGGTAAAGGCTTTGAACTCAAGAGGCAGTCGATGAACATCAAGTGGAGAATAAACTCTTAGGACAGAGGCAAACCACCAAACTATAGTCCATACTAATAAGATATTAGCGGCCAAGTACACGAGAACGATGTACCAGATACCTACTTATATTATGCTCTGACAAATCATGCTTTGTGCATAATTTGAAAAGACTGTTGAGATTTCAAAGGTCAATGTAAAGATGTTCTAAAGAAGGAAAAACTTGTTTATTGCAAATGAACAAAAAAGTACAAAACTATCATTACAAACAACTGTCAGTTTTAAGCAAATTCCTCTGAGTACATTTTTTTTTAGTCAAATGGCTTTTGCTAGATGCACTGTAAGGTGGGGGAAGTGGAGCCATCATGAAAAATCTACTATTTAATTTAATACAATAAACATTTATTAACTATCTACTACGTGTAAGGAACCTATAGTAAGGCTTTTTACTATAAAGAACAGCATTTTGGGGGGCAGCTAGGTGGTGCAGTGAGTAGAGCACCGGCCCTGGAGTCAGGAAGACCTGAGTTCAAATTCAGCCTCAGACACTTGACACATGTACTAGCTGTGTGACCTTGGGCAAGTCACTTAACCCCAACTGCCCTGCCAAAAAAACCAAACCGAACGAAGAACAGCATTTGTGATAGTGGGCATCAGGATGAATAAAAACATGGCAAGTGTATTTATGCACCACAAATGTACCTTGTGTAACTGATAGCATATATACATTTCCAAGTACAGAAAGCATCCATTCATTTGTGTTTGTGGATTCTTTCCAGAAATATCCCCATGGGAGGTGCAATCTGGGCATCTAAATATTCTGTCATTTCCCTTTAATACATTCACTTTCTACAATGTGGATTCTTCCTCTGAGATCAATGGCCCTGAATTCTTCTTTGACTGGGAAGTGTGGAAAAAAGGACACCGCCCCCCTTAGCAGGGCATTACTGTTGTAGTTCATTTTTGCCAAAGAAGATGGAGGACAGATTATAACCTGCTCTAGTCCTCCTCAAAGGAGTGTGAAGGGTTCTCCCATTCCTTATGAAGCAGGATTAGGATGAGATCCATACAATCTCCCCCTTGGGTTCACAGAATTTGTCACCATGAACTTTCTACCCTTTGGGTTTATCTCTTCATTCCTACACTTGTAATCAAGAGAAATACATGAGTTACATTATAAGGTCCTATAATTTCATCAAAGTGGGGGCATCCTTCTTTCCTTTGTGGACTGTCTTCACGAGCATCAGTAGACAGGAAAATCCAGCGTTCAGTGGCCAATCTTCTGCTGAACAGTCCTCCAAGCACAGTTAGGGCGACGGTTCATTGCCAAAGTCCTACTCAAAGTTTTTCTAGCTTGCTTCCCACTACTACAGCCTTCAAGAACTCCCTGCTTCCACGAGCCACTGGAATAGGGTTGTAGTGGAAGATCCACCTGCCCATCTATTTTTAAAGGCTGTATTTTTTAACTGTTCACATTAACCAGTCAAATATTTCTAATTCCTTTTGGAATATCAGTTGATGTTAATGATCATGCCTGTATCTTTTTTCCAGTTTTCATAAAAGAAATAATGTTTTAATTGAAAAATCAACAAAAACTTTACAAGCCCTTCTCAGATTTATTAACACTTGCCACAAATTTGTTCAATTTGGTATGATTTAATAAAGGTCTTCAATGACATTATTTCAGAATGGGTTAAGGTTTATCATATCTATGAATCATGCGGCAATTTCCTTGATGTACATAAAACCACAAGACCGCGCTTTACACAAAATGGAAAGTTAGAATCGTGTCTGCTAAAGAATCATGTATGCCACTGGTTGGTTGATGGCTGAGTGAGCCAAGAAAAGCACCTTCCTGATAAATTTATACCAATAATAATAATAACAGCTAACATTTATACAGCGCTTACTATGTGCCAGGCACAGGGCTAATTATCATCTGATTTCATCCTCACCTGGGAAGTAGGTACTCACAGATGAGGAAGTGGCAGCAAACAGTTTAAGTGACTTGCCTAGGGTCACACAGCTAGTTAACTACCTGAGGTTGAATTTAAACTCAGGTCTTCCTGACTCCAGCTGCAGAAGTCTATTCAGGGACATCTTACCCTTTCGAAAAAGTAATTCGGAACCACAAGAGACATTCCGTAAAAGCAATACCACCAATTTAGCGATATCTCTGGCAGGGCACCATAGAAGTATATTAAAACTTCCTTTAACTGAAAACACCAAGAGATTGCTATCTCTCAAGTCCAAAGTCCTGTCCAGACATTCAAAGGAAGGAAAGTTTATTAGTACTTAAACTGTTCAGGAAATAATGTGTCCGCACTAAAATCATTTCTACTCTCTTTCTTTTAGACTTTAACCCCTCCCCTTTTTTTTTCTTTTAGGGAATTGCATAAAAGACCAAGAACAAAAGCTATGACTGGGAAAATAAATTAAGAGTGGTAATTAGATATAAAACAAAAATATCTCCCATTTAGTTAAAATCATCACCTGCCCCTTCCCCAGAAAGGATTGTAGTAAAAGCACCGAAAGTTCTTTGATTACTTCGGGTCACCTACGAGGAGGGCCATTAAGGAGGAGGGTCAGTGTTAAAGGAATGATTGCTGGAAAGGTTAAGAGCCTACTGTCCTGTTTTATGAAGTAAAATCAACTACACTTTAGCACTGTGAAATTTTCCTATGTCCCAGAATCCTATAGGTGTGACTTTGAAAATATGTGTTAGAGAGACACCTCAGAGGGCATGAGGGGATTCTGTGAGTTTGGACATGCAGGACAATCTTTGAATCAGAATGATGATAAACCAGCAAAAAGAATTTTAGCGGGTGTGTGCCGACAATGCAAAGTACAGTGTCAATATTTATTTCTTCTACAGTACCCAAGATATCCCAATAGAGGCAGACAGACTCTGCGACAATGGTAGGCTGCCCTCTGGCATACAGGCTTTTATTTCCTTCTCTACAAACACTGTTCATGCACACACACATATACCATAAGGGGAAGAGAGCAAATACAGCAAAGAGGAAAGCCGATGGGGAGAAGAACATTCCTTTTCTGCACACCAAGGAGATGGAAATAGAACTTCAGCCAATAGAACAGCAGGGTCTGGGATGAGAAGCCCAAGCAGGTACATTCCACGTAAGCATTAGCGTGTAGGGAGAGCGCAGCTCCATCAAAATCACAAGGACCAGGATCTTATCTTTAAAACTGTCTCTCGACAGTTTCAGTTCACTCACTGTTATAGCGTCTGCAGCTGTCAATCTTTCCCGATGCCACTCTGTACAGAATTGTCCCTTCAAAGGCAGTCTTTCCTGACAGTGAATGAGAGAAGAGAAGGGAGGAGGAAAAAGACAAGAGAGGGGAGAGGGAGAGCAAATGATGGCAAAAAGAAGGGAGAGGAAGAATCTTTAACCGAACTTTCTTTCAATGACCAGTACTGTAAGAACTTTTTACAGAAAAATAAATTGAGATTGTTATTAAAAAAAAAAACAGGCATGACTATACAGTGAGCCAAAAGTCCCTATGCTAAAAATGCTTCATGGAATTCATCCTTGTCTCTACTAACAAGACAACAAACACAGATGTGTGGCCACAAGAATACGAAAGTCATTTTCAACATTTACCATAACTTAAATACAGTAAAACCTCAGTTCATGAGAATCCAACTAATCAGAATTCCTCATTTTCTTTTCTTGCCCTCCATTTTTAGCGGGGGAAAAGATATCACAAGAAAAGGAGCTCACATCAAAGACAGAGTTCATAGGTTTTGTGTGGCTTCCTCTGAGACATGTATATACTGGAGTTGATTCAGCTCCAATCTCTTATGCCTTCCATATTGCGTTCTAGTATATAGGAAATTCATACCAATGACCCAGAGATATTGTAAAAATCTGAATCATCATCCTTAGTAGGAAAAAATACAGTAATAAAGTCAGTTATTTTTTTCCAACAAAGGGAATTTTCTGCTTAACAGTGAGTTAACCAGACAATCCCATTCCTTGAGCACTCTGGGAAATTAAGGTTTTACTGTGTATGAAGTCAATCTCTATCTAACTACAAGGACATGGAATCTAACCAGAATAGGCTTTTGGACTACAGACAGATGTTATAACCACTATATGACTGGACACATGGCTAAAAAACAAAGCAAAAAAATAACCAAAAAACCGTCCCAAGTACCTATGTATTGCTAAGTAAGTGTATTGAGCACAAATTTGTCTGATTTTAACACACACACCCTCTATACAGGGATCCTGCAGTGATGAAATGGTTTGCTGACAAGTACATTTAAATAATAAGCAATAATTAAAATGTATTATTAAATTATCCAAACAAAATAGTCCTACTGCTGTGTCTAATTAAAACACTGGGCTGGATATCACACATCTTTGTTAAAAAAAAATAATAATGCGTAGAAAGGCAAACGTCTATTGAATAACGATTTATAATATGAAGGGTGGTGTCCTTACGGCTTTGGCCCTCAACTAACTTCATCTCCATATTACTCTGCTCTAAGACTCATCACTATGTAAAAAATCCACAGTCATGAGTCTGTGGAATTCTTCCCTCTGGTCCTTTCAGGCTCTGTCTTGGACAAATTAGTGCTGACTTCTTCTCTAAATCAATGACAAATAGAAGCACAGAATCTTGGAGTCAGAAGGGATCTTAGAAGCTACCAATTCAAAACCAGCCCTCACTCCTGTCCCTCCAGAACACTTGTCATTTATACAGTCCCAGGTGTGTAGTACCATGCCCAAGGCGCTTCCGCCAGCACTTCCCGTAAACATGTATAGGCCTCTGGCACTCCGGACCAAGCTGATGCGTCTGCTTCATCCCTGGCTGGGCCAGGGGGGCCAGGAAGTTGACAACTTTTTTCCGAAGACCTTAAAAGCAGAAAAAGCCTCAGAAGCTAGTTTCCAGCTGGGATTGATTTTGAATGGTCCTAAGAAGTTCAAAGGATCACAAACTGAAGAGTGCTCTGACCCTCCAGAAGGCCCACTTCGCTATCTGCTGAAAGGCGACTTGGGAGACGGGCCAAACAAATATGCTTATGTTATAAATTCATAAATTACATGTATATACGTTTGCCTACATATATTATTCCGGCTGAAGATCAACCACCAGGGAAGAGTAATTAGCAAACTCATCAAGGGTATGCCCATCACTTTTTGTGACGGCCACTTATTTATCAGATTAGCAAAGACATATGTATATATAAGGTTCATGAAATTCAAAATAACTACAAACTCAAACACAATCATTTGCTTGAGATAATTAATAATTTAAGTGATTATATCTCACTCAACACAGGTGATTAGTTTTGACAACAAAACTACAAATAAGGTTCTAGTTAATGAATTTGCTAATTGTTCTTTCCTAATAAAATGATGGTCCGTAGTCGTGCATTCATATACATATTACAAAACATAATATCAAACAATTAAGCACTTCAAGGATGATTGGGGGCTCTAAAAACTCAATTTTAATTTCTGCTGAAAGGCAGAGCTCAAGGATAACAGTCTCTCATTAGCCAATTAAGTTTCTTCCCGCTCATAAAACAAAAGATTGATTATTTTATTAAAGATCACCCTCACATGCTTTGCAGTATCAGTCTTTCATAATTTTAAAATGTTCTCTCTTCAACATTACCTCAGCCTCACAAATGATCACAGACCCAAGACCTGAAAACAATTAAGCTGGGCCTAAAATAAACAAAATTCTTACTTGTTAGGAACCTTATTTCAAACGGAAATCACACAGTTATTAATACTTATGCTCGTAAAATGCCCCATAATTTATAACACCCCAAAAGTGTGGGAACAAACAGGAACAGAATGAAACTGAGTAATCAGCAGGGCTGCGTCGTCAGCTTCCTAACAGTTACTTGCTTGTCCTCTCCAGATAAAACTTGTTGTACATACACACAGCAAATGTTATAGTTCTTCTATTCTTCGATCAGCACTGACTTAGCCCCATTCTTTCCACTCTGATACTGAACAGCTCTAAGTAGTTCTGGGATACAAAGTCAGCAGCGTGTGAGAGACAGAGAAATAAAGCTAGAAACTGCCATTCATGTAACTGTTTCTCGTTAGGTAAGGTATGACTGACCAATAGAGAGTATACAGACCAATCGATTTCAGTGGTCAATGCCCAAGAGGAAATGGTATTGGACCAAGAATTGGGAGGCAGGGGCTCTAGTTCCAGGCTTGATAATTAATTACCAAGACATTTACATGTTCCATGATCTCAGTGTCTTCACCTGGGTTCTCAGAGGTTCTTACTGGCTCTAAAAGAACTGTATGATCAAGAGAATACTGCGGCAGCAAGAACAATCTTTATAATGCATAGAGAGCCAGCTGGCCTTGGGAGTCAGAAGATGTACACTCAAGACCTCTGCAGCAATGGGAATGGGATTCAAATCATGCCTCAGATATTTCCTGGATGTGTGACTTTGGGCAAGTCATTTACCCTCCCTGGGGCTCAGTTTACTCCTCTGCAAAATGGGGGATGGGGGATAGGCTTCCAAAGTGGAGGGGGGTTAATAAGGGTGAAGACTGCTATAGATCAGCATCTGTCCATAAGATTAATTCTTCTGAGAGAGATTAATTCTTCTGTGATTCAACGTATTAGCTGTCTCTCTCAAGTCAAGTTGTACCCTATAAAACCATAAATTGGTCAGTTCCTGACCTGAACTGGTAGAGCATTTTCTTAATTCTGATATCTAGCTCCTTCTGTTTACAGATGAGGATTCTGAGGTCTAGAGGGATTAAATGACTGGCCCAAGGTCACACAGCGAAGGGGCAGAATCAGACTTAGAACGCGAGCCATATGTCCTTTCCAGTGTGTGGCATGCTGGCTCCACGTCAGTTAGGGCTCTGCTTCCTTAGTCATTAAAACAACCCACTTGTTACACACACGCACAACCTCAGGGCCTCCATCTACTTTTCCCTTGCTAATCTATTTCCACGGCGACCTTTTCAAACAAACCTCTTTCAAAGTCTTAGCTATAAACAAGGCCTGCGGTCTGAATCACTTTGGGAAGGATGAGCTAAAATGGCGAGTACTGCCAATGCCGTAAGAGCTGCCTACACCTCCGTGACAGGGCCGTAAAACCCCTCACCTCCGATGGACAGGGATGTCCAGGCTCTCTAGACCTAAATATCACTTCCCAAGACTGGGAAGAACTAGTTCCTCGACAGACTGAGTCACCCGAACGGGAGTCTGAGCCGTTCCACAGATGTTCCCAACTCCACTACATGTGTAGAAACAAACCAGGGCAGGGAAAAGGGAACAAAGCGCACTCAATTTGTACCTGCCACTCACAGATAAAAACGCTGTGTCTTTGACACCTCGGCCGGCAAACACCAGATAATGTAAATTCCTAAAGATTCCTACAATCATCTCCACGTTTTGCTTCTTAGTTTTTCTCTAACAAGGAGCCCAAGACCACAAAAGCTGGCCGCTTGGCTTTTCCAGCCCTTGAACCTCATCTCTCTATAGTCCGGGCAGAGGAAGCCCATAGCCCAGAGGTCTACTTGCCTTTACTTTGTACCACAGCGTCAGAGCAAAACAAACTGGGGATACAGAACAAAGACAAAGGCCTTGGGCCTTTGTTAATGCAGTTACCCCATTCAGGAGAACAGGAGGCAGAAGCAAGAACATCACTGGGATTTTCTCTGAGTCACTAATGATATAAAACTATTGTGTGTGTCATGTCAATCATCCTATAGAATGTAAACTGCGTGAGGACAAGAAAGGTTCTTTATTTTGCCTGTGATCCTAGAGCCTCGCGGTGTTGTTTAACACAGAAAACGCTTAAAAAGTGCTTGCTGGACTCAACTGTGGACTTGACTAAAGCTATGAAGAGAAGCTCCATAAATGTTGTCACCAGATACCTACCGCCCTAAGGTACATTTCAAGAAGCCACCTGAATCAAAAGCAAGGGAGGGAAGTGGAAATCTGAGATGCTCTTCCACAGGACTATGAGCTCCTTCAGGTCAGAAATTATGATGTCACTTAATTTCTTTTCTATCCTCCACCTGGTACAGTGAAGAAGTTGTTTGTTTAAATTAACGGATCACCAGGTGTCTCCCAGGTTAAGACAAGGAGGCCCTTAGAAATCAATATGGAGAATCCCGAATGTCTTTCATATGAACGGCACAGATAAACAGTCGTGTTGTTGCTTTGAAAAGCTAAGGGCCCTCTGCAAATAAGCATTCATCATTACTGCTCGAGCCATAGACCTCCAGAGACCTCATTATCTCAGGGGTCACTCTCTCAAGAAATCACAAGTTTCATCAGGCCAACAACCAGCAACTGCATCCATTCTTAAGATGTTGATTTCTGACCATCATTTTCTGAACAAATGACTTAAATCAATCACACTGGCAAACATCTGAACCTAAGGGTCCTTCAAAATCTCACAAGATCTAAAAGAAATCACGTCCTACAAGAAAACGTAATACAATTAAATTCAAAATTAAAGCACTATACTTTATTAGACATGAAAATGATGATTCATAGCATTAGTTCTTTTCACTACTCTAAGTCATAGTTTCACACTGATTTTCACAAAAAAATCAGAGCTGCCATAAGAATGTTTGAGGTCAAATTTTTTGTGGATCAAAAAGTTTCTTTGTACAGATTTCAAAATTCACATAATCCTAGATTGAAAACTAGAAGAGACCCTAACGACTATCTAGTCCAACCATCTCATTTTACAGATAAAGAAACTGAGGCTCATGGAGATTTAATGACTTGTAGAACCTCAGAGATAGTAAGAATTAAACACAGGTCATCCGACTCCACAGCCAGCTCTTTTTGCTGGACCCTGATGCTTCACCCAGAAATGGAATGAATAAATTTGGGTGCAGCAAGTCCTCTTGTAATTAAGAGAAAACAGTTTGTTTTGTTTGTTTAGGTAACATTCAATTAAACGTTTCCTACCAATTTTATAAAGTACAGTTACATGTCTGATGAGATTTTTATTTCAGCTTCAGGAAATGTTAGAATTTACTTAAAGGACACCATGTCTGAGAAGCAACATAGTCCGATGGAAAGAACACTTGGATGGGGGCTCAGAAGAGCCACCTCAGTTGTGTGATTTGGGATAAGTCATTTAATCTCTCTGCTCCTCAGTTTCCTCTATCTCTATAAAATAAAAGTTTCAGAAGATTATGTATGTGGTCTCTTCCAATTCTGAAGTTCCACAACTGAGACAGAATCTTTATACAGGGCTCTTTAGTATTAGCTTACATATGGTCCTTTCGTATTTTAACTGTAACTGTACAAAGATTTTATTTATTTCTATAAACCTTCACACCAATCAGAAAACCCTATACTGTGGCACCATATCAAACATGAGAAGAATTACTTGCCCCCAAATGGGCCTATATTATTTAATCCCTTATGAAAATCAACTGTTAAATTAAGCCATAGGAAGTGGACTGGTCTAGGACAAAGACCTTAAATGACAACATTTCAGTCCATTTCACTGAGAAAAGCTCAAGGCATTCTGATGCATTAGCCACCATTATCCCCTTTGATCTTTAGGGCAAAAAGAAAACACAGCCAAAGCAGCAAATCCATACATACAAGGGAAGGGGAGAATAAGCTAAAAGCAAAGATTTCCACTCAAATATGCACAACCAACTATATCTAACTTCTGCCCATCATCACACTCATTTACATATATTTCAACATAGTCCTTTACTAAAAGCCAAGTCAGAGTAGCAAACTGTTATTGAAAAACCGATACCTGTCAAGACTCTGAAAGATGGAATTTCAATTTAACAGGCAACAGTAGTACTTAGGGGTGATTTTTAAAATGTTCTTCTACTTCCTCTTAACCCTCTAAATAGAAGGGTTAGAAGGGTTACCAAAGCCTTATCAGAATTCCATGAGAATCATGGGAAAACATCCTCTCTTTTTAGAACACTGTATTATCCAGTCATGGTGAATTTGTCTACCCAGAGAGAGCAAGGACCAAAATATAACCTACCACAATAGCTGCAACCCGATATTTCAAGATTGGTTGTCCCTGCCTTGTCCTGGAATAAAGGGAGTCAGGGCACACAGACAGGACTGATCCTCTTATCTTCCCAAAGGCTGCCTGACCCCAAAGATAAATGCCTTGTCCTGGCAGGGGATTCTACAAGCAGAAGCAGTCCTCTCTGTACGACTGACTGGAAAGAGCAACCACTGTGGAGAACGTCCCTTAGGTCTACTTCCATCTCTCCTCCCAGGCTATCTATCTCTATCTGTATGGTCAAACATTGCTAGCTGTGCACGTTGTAGGGTGGGGAGGAAGGAATTAAGTCTTTTATAAGGCCTCAGGGATGCCAGTGGTCATGAGATGACTTGGCAGGGCCCCTATTTTACAGAGGGGGAACTGAGGACAAAGAAGCATTTAATGCTTTCCACTTGGTTAAAAAATACCTTAAAGGTCATGGTAGTTGAAAGTTAGGGAATTATTTGGGGAGATTTTCTTCGGCCTGAAAATAGAGAAGAATTCTCCCAGTAGGACTGAGGAATCTTCCTTCTCTACCCAAAGAAAATTCCCCAATGCTAAGAAGCCCTTTGCAACTATAATACACTCAACAAACCTTTCACAACATTTACAATCATAATCTTTGCTCAAGACAGGCAACAAAGAAAAAGAAAGAAAAGAAAAAAACCACATAAGGAGCTGGGTTAGTGACTGGGGAAGAACACAGATTCCCGGTCCTGACCTTTTGCTCCATGAACCGGCATGGACAGCAGAGTTGACGTAGTAACATATTCAGCCCCTGGAGAGAGAAAGATCTACAGTTCGTTCTCACATTTCAATTAAGCGTACCTACCACCGGCCTAGAAGCCTCAGTTCTGTGATACTTGAGAAGGGTACGTATGGGGTACCTTACATTCACAGTTTTTTCAATAGTTTGCCGCCAATTATTTCCAAGAGTAATGAGATAATTATTATATTTTGTTTCATTTGCTTTTACAATATATCTCCTTCATGGTACAATTAGGGAGGGGTGGAAGGGAATCAGATACTGTTGAAGTGTCAATTCCAAAAAGACAAGTAATCATGAATCTAAGGGAAATCTGAGGTTCATGAAATTCATGGCTAAAAGCCACATATCTGAGGTATTAAGAACATAGAGAACAACAGAAGTAAAAATGAGCTAAGGCATTGAGATTTTGGGCAGCATCCCCTTAGCACCAGGAAGAACAAACAGAAGGTTGCAAAAGAACATCCTGGCATTTCTTGCCAACTTGACTGGGTTAGCTTCCTTACTTGGCTTTATAAGTTGCTCCTCTTGGGCAATCCCCAGATCATCTGATTCTCCAGACAATTCCTTGATGAAGTTGGAAGGAAACATGCCAGTCTTTCCATTGAGAACGCCTTCCCACCATCCTTCCTCCACCTGTATGGAAAAAGGAAGAGAAACAAATCTGCATTTCAATTAATTTTCATTTTATTTTTACTCTGCGTAGCATACACAACGGACCCTTCCAGAGGAGAGAAAGGTGATGGCTTGTGTCCAATTTTCATTTTCCCCCTAAAAGACTGAACTGAAATGAACCGGACACTTTGAGCGTTCCACAATGTCAAAGAAAATCTAACGCGTAGTGTGAACTCGTCCAATTCTCTCCTACATCAGAGCTTTTTCAAGCAGACCACACACTTGTAACAAGCTTCATCACTGAATGATGTCTAAAAATCAAACCTATTGTGGAAGCCTGGCATCCTGGGCGGGCAAACTTAAAGCCCAACTTTCTTATTACTGATCAAATATTGGGAGGTGATAATCAGTTTAAGGTACCCTGTCCCTTTAAGAGTCTTCGCCTAAGGAGTAGTTTGGTAATTAAAAAGGTGGGAAAAGCATGTTTGGGTAAAGGGGAAAATTATATTGACCACTGTCATTAAAACTGTCAAATGACACAAGCTATTGCTCATGATACAGAGGAATACTTTGATGATGAGCTGAAAAACAGCTTCCTTTTCTGTCCCAAACTGCCCAAACCCTATCTGAAACCTGCTTCTTCATACATATATGTCAGTTGTATGTACTAAAACAACCAGGGACATAAATATAGACTCAAAATCTTTATCAACAAGATAACGATGCTTTACACATGAGGCGCTGTTTAATGGTACGTATAGTACTAATATAGCTAATGGTTTAAAGAGGCAAAGAAAGATCTTTTATCTACTAAAACTAGAGAAATGAGTGTGAAGAAACACCATTAAAGGTATAAGAGAAATGGATTACTGTATTGAGGCTTTCGAAGCTGCACAGCATTATGGAACATCAGTGAATTTATGCATGCACACTTAATAACTAAACAACATAAGACTAAAAATGAAAAATCATATAAACATCTGCAGACTACATTATAACTTTTAAAAAGACTTGGTGGGAAAAAGATCTGGTGAGAAAATTTGGGGAGTTGTGACTTTTTAAGTGAAGAGTAAGTCACAGAGTCAGAAAGCTCTCATTTAAGCCCCTGAAGAAAGAGAAAAACTGAAGATATAGGAGGAAGACCCAGGAGGAGGAGCTGCTCTAAGCCAGAGCCATTAGAAGCAGTCAGCAGACAGAAGGCTTCAGCTAAGCGATTCCTCATTGGCCCAAGAGCAAAGTGATTTCACTGTCCAAGAGCCCCAAGACCCCTACTGCTATTCAGCACCACCAAGAACTGGAGGAAGGTGAGGCTCTTCCTTAGGGCCTGTTGCTCTCTGTTGCCACCTATGGATTAAAAAGGGAAAGCAGAGGAGGCTCTGCAGCTGCTTTGACACCCAGGTAAGCTGGCTTAAAGAGTCAACCAGACCTGTGTTTCTGTGACCTCTGTTCTGATTGGAGACACAGCATCTGGACAAGTGAATAACAGATTGGGACTAGGCTGGTGTGCTTAGCTAAGAAATAGCGAGTTTGGTGGGCTTTGTAGTTTTCTCAGTGAAAAAAGAACAGCTATTCTCAAGAACTAACATTTCTAAATGCCCTTTCCAGGGAGATGGTTAAACGAAAGAGCTTTTAAACGCCAGTTCTAGTAGAGATGAGAATATCACTAAATGAAGAGAAATAGCTAATGAAACGAGTAGAGAAGCAGCTCTGTGTGGTGAGGATGTTTGCGAAGTCAAGAGTTGTTAAGTTACCCTAAGCACATGTGAGTTATCCTGAGCATATGAATTTTCCTCCCTCATGTGCTTCCTTGCGAGGTTCCTGCATGTGTGCATCCACCCTTCCTCATAGATACGGAGTGCTCTGGTGGGGAAGAGTGATCGGGCTTTACAAGCATACTGTGACACGTTATTGTTTGTGCATTTGCTTTAATACGTTAGTATCCATCATGCTGGACAGCTAGGCGGCGCAGACCCTTGCTAGCTGCGTGGCCCTGGGCGAGTCACTTAAACCTGTTTGCCTCAGTTTTCGCATCTGTAAAATGAGCTTGAGAAGGAAATGGCAAACCACTCTGGTGTCTTTGCCAAGAAAACCCCAAACAGGGTCATGGAGGCAGACACAACTGAAAAACGACTGAACCACAACAATCCATAAGGTTATTTCTTTTGCCTTCTTGTTAAAGAAACAGTTATGTTTAAGATCTAAAAGCGTTATTATTGTGCTGTAAAAACATACGCTGCGAAGATGCGTCACCTTGCGATTGGCTGGTTGTATAAACAGAAACAGCGCTGGAGACAGGAGATAGAGCCAGGGAAGAGTTATTTCCTCTCGGCAGAGAAATCTAAGGGGTTTTGAATGTAACCACGGGGCATCGGTCTGTCTCTGAGAACTTCTGATCTGCCAGCATGAGAGAAGACTGGAGTGAATGAGCCAGCCCCTGGAAGCGTGGGGTACTGACCTGCCCCCTGGGAGGGGTAATACAGACAAACAGCTAGAGAGAGAGGGGCGGGCGGGCGTCACCACGCTGTGCCATTCATCTTACCACCACAGCCCCTGTTCGATTTTGGGGACCACAGTAGTTGTTTTCTAGGCCCCAACTGTTAACGTGTGCCTTGTAACAGAGGCAATAGGGGACTGGACACTTTAAGAAACCTCTCAAATACCGGAACAAGTTATCTAACTCAAAGAGCGTCTGTCGTCTTTAAGGCTTCGGGGACTGTTAAATCTCAAGGGATTTTAAGAGTTATTTAAAATTCAATTAAACAGATATTTATTAAATGTCTACACTGTACGAAACACGAGAGATGAAGACAAAATAAGACACGGCCTCCACCCTCAGAAGGTATGACCTGCCCTTCCCTTGGAACAAAAAGATCAGGCTACAGATCTGGCTCTGCCCCGACCATCTGAGGATGGTCTCGGGTAAATCCTTTAACCCGGCACTGCCTAAGTTCACTCTCCTATTACATAAAGAGGCTCCTGGGAAGATCAAACGGGAATACGTGAAAAGCGCTTTGTAAACCGTAGGATGCTTATTATTGCCGCTGGTATCGTCATTCCATTAAAGTCCTACCTCCTCATTGTGACACAGAAGGGACCCCAGCTTCCTAATGTTAATCATTCATCCTTAAAGGAAGGAAAGAAAGAAGCATCTATTAAGTACCTACTATGCGCCAGGCACTGCACTAAATATTTTCCAGATGTTATCTCACTGGATCCTCACAACAATCCTGGGAGGCAGGGGCTACTGTTATCCTCAGTTTACAGTTGAGGAAACTGAGTCAGCCTTCTTCCATTACACCACCACCACTCTGAAGCTCCAATCAGGGGCAGGGATATGAGTCAAACCGTAAAGGAGGCAAAGTCTCTCTCGACTCTTTCTCCCATTTCATTTTCTGACCCCTCCCCTCCCCTTCCCTTCTACGCCTTCTTCTCCTCCTCCTCTTCACTCACAGTCCAGGATCTCATGTCTGTGTTCTTTGAGCTCTATGGTTCTCTTGTCTCCTACTTTTTACCCAGGAAAGCGCCTGGTGAAGTCAACGACACATCATAAATCATTAACGACAGCCAATAGTGATGGAGGCCCTTCACGTTTTCCAAGCCCTTTGTGTGCCATCTCATTTTCTCATTTGATCATCACGAGCCAACCCTGGGACGTAGGCACTATCACTCTCTTCACTTGACAGAGGAGAAAACAAAGGCTGAGGGAGGTCAGCTAATTAAGAAGCATTAATTAAGCACTTACCCCGTGCCAGCCACTGAGCTCAATGCTGAGGATACAAAGAAAGTCACAAACAGCCCCTGCCCTGAGGGGAAGCCAGCATGGACATAAGTAAACTAGGTATACACAAGATATCCACCGAGTGTATGGAAGGTAGGCCCCATGCAGAGAGCGCTAGCGGGGGGCCTCAGAAGGCAGAGATTGATCTGAGGCTTGAGGGAAGCCCAATAAACTGAAAACTGGAGTTCAGAGCATTCCAGGGACTGGGAACAACCGCTGTAAAGATAATGAAAAAGAAATGGGGGGGGGTGGAATGTTATATTCAATTGCAAGTTGGCTGTGTTGGTAGAGAGGGAGAAGAGGAAAGGGTGAGGGAGTAATGTAAGAAGATGGCAAAGGAAGGAAGGGACTAGGGTCTAAAGAGCTTTAAATGCCAGAGGAGTTTATATGTGATGCTGGAGGTAATAGGGAGCCGCTGGAGTTCACAGAGCAGGGGAGTAACCTGGTTAGACCTATGATTTAGAAAAATCACCTTGGCAGCTGAGTGGAGGATGGACTGGAGTAGAGGGAGATGTGAGGCCGTCAGACCAGTTAGAAGCCTACCACAACAGTACAGGCAAGAAGGGATGAGGTCTGAACAGGAGGGGCAGCTGTGTGTGGATGGAGAGAAGGAGATAGACACAAGAAATATTATGAAGGTAGAAACCAGATCTGGTAGCAGATTGGTTATGCGGGGTGAGAGAGAGGAGTCGAGGATGGACAAAGAGGTTGATTATCTGGGGGACTGAATGGGGTGACAGCGGTGCCCTCCACAGTAAGAGGGAGGCTCAGAAGGGGGAAGGATTTGGGGGAGAAAGATTAACAAGGGTTTGAACAAAACTGAGTTTGAGATTTCTTACAGGACATCCAGCTTGAAATATGCCAAAGAGCTGGTGATGCCCAACTGCATTTCAGGAAAGAGGCTAGGGTTTGGTACATAGATCTGAAAATCCTTTTTGAAGGGAAGATCTGAGGTGGGATTCAAATTCAGATCTTCCTGCCTCTAGACCCTGCGTCTTTCCTCTCTACCACATCACTATCTTATTAAGATTAGAAATGCTGCCTCCTGCCACGGTATTTGCCCCACAGTCTGCAAACCCAGCCATTCTGCCCTACGTGCTTATCCTCAAACATGTATCACCGGTCTCCTTGCTTTCACATGGGCTGTCCCCCCTCCCCTCCTGAACCTCCCACATCTTAATTATTCTCCTTCCTCACCTCTGCCTCATTTCCCTGGTTTCCGTCAACTTCTGGCTCAAATCCGACCTTCTACAGGAGGCCTTTCCCACTTCTCCCGGGGCTACTTACTGTCCTCCCCTTTGGGAGTACCTTTCATTTACTCTTTACATGTGTACGCACACATATATTTTTATGCTACGTATACATACATATATAAATGCATATATGTGTACAGTCAGCTATTACACTTGTTTTGAAAATGTGAAATCGTTCCAATGTGACTGACATACAAGGGAATGATTTGGGCCACCCGAGAAGGGAAGTCCAAGAGATCACAGGGAGCTCCATCACTTTACAATACTGACAAGCTGCAGCCCTTCTAATGCACACTCCCACAAACACATTCCACATCTTCTTCATGCGCCATATTGATTGCAGAACTTCTGGTACAATAAGAGCTGTGCAGCGACGGTCTACCTCCATCTCCTCCACCATCTGCCGTGGTTTGGGCCTGGAGCGGTGGCCCACTGAGGATGCTCTCTCCCGGAAGCAAGTCGACTTTGTCAGTCATGGCCCTGTGGAACCCTGGGTACAGGCGGAGCAGCAGCTTGAGGATGCAGACCCTACCATGATTTATAGTAGAATTGATGTATTTCTTAACCATTTAACATGTATAAAGCTGTGCTACCACCTGTATCAGGCTCCTGTCTTTTTTTTAATTTGTCACGGACGAGATTTTTGAGTGCTGTGCCCTCCGCTCCATTTCCCCCATGAGCCCTGCACAATTCGGGTGGCACAGTGATTTCAGGTGTTCATGCATCCCATTATGGCAGAACTGATGACATCTCATTATTTATGCGTGGCCTCCTCCTTTACAGTATGAGCTCTTTTAGGGCACGGCCTGATTTTGCCTTTCATCTCAGGTCAGAGCAAGCTCTCTGTCACACGGTAAAAGCTTATTGTCTCTCACTGTGAAATCTAAGGTGTCATCTAGCCTAGGAGAGGCATATGGGGGACGGAAAAACAGGGAACAGGAAACAGGATGTCAAGGAGGGCTCTAAACATGTTAATAACACAATGGCATGGCCATGAAGGAAGTTTCTGCAAAGCTTAAAACCCTACAGAGAGTAGAAGCTCACCACCAAATATCACACAGAAAGTCCACTTTGCACAAGACCAATCTCTGTCACCAACGGCCAACAGGGATATTATTTATTATTAGGTATTTAAGAATAAGAAAAAATTAAACCTAATGTTGCCAAATAGTATTTATCAGTAAACTACTCTCCACCCTGTGAAAATGAGGATATCTATATTTTTACAGGCAGATACACTTGGCACATAGTAGGCATTTAACAAATGTTTAATTGGTTGACTGGACCGTATTTTTAGAGGAGTTTCTAAACAACCCTATATTAGGAAGGCAGAATTTATGATTTCAAAGAGAATCTCATATGTGCCTAAAAGGTCCGGAACCGCAGGATATAAGGAATTCTCTAGGCAGAAGGCAGGAGAACTAAAGCATGTATTTACACTCCACAGTAACAATCCCACAAACCAGCGTCCCCATTTTGATATTTTCATCAAAAGCTTCCAGGCCCAATAAGTCCGCCTCACAAGAGTAACTAGGAGGCCACAGAGAAGCGAGATGGTATAAGGCAAAATCGTATACATGCTTCCCCTCTACGGTAAGAAGATTACCCACTAGCCTCTAGTCAGCTCTGCTACCGGCAGCTCAGCTTCGGCTGTAGGCGTCTCTGGCTCCAACCGGAAAAGGAAAGGAGGATCTTCAAGCTGTCCTCTCCCCTCTTATAGAGTTTTTGACATCATCAAGCGCCGCCTGAACGACCAGGGCCGATTGGTTCTTGACTTGGCCTCTCCCCCAGCGTAGGCCACGTTAACACACCTCCCCTCAGCCAGCGCCACGACTCATCACACAGGAAGCTCTAGTCCTGCCCCGGAAGAGCAAGCCCCAGCGTCCAGGGAAGCTCAACGAGGCGAGCTGAGTCATTCAAAGAAAACAAAGTCCATTCTGGCTACACTCCACCCCTCACAATGTTCTAGGATGCACTATCCAATCATAATTCAAATTAAATTATATATCCTAGAACATTGTGATCCAATTATGCAGGAAACTAAAACATATCATTCACAATAAAGCAAAACATATCATTCAGTGACATTCCCAAATATTGGTTTACGATTCAAATGTGATCCACCCCTAGATCCCAGCCAGATAATCTCTTCAATCAATCATCCCAAAATAATTATTAATAATTCAAATGTCCACCCCTAGATCTTCGTATCCATTACATAGGATCAATAATATCATAACAATAAAACAATATAGCAAGGATAACACAAAATAAGTACACAGAACACTATCATCATCCCCCCCCTCAAACAATTGGGGCTCAAAATCTTGGGGTAAGGGGTGAAGGTCTCATTTTCCATAGCTTCTTCTTGCTGAAATTGGATGTAGAGGTGCCCCTGCCCCAAAGAGTCCAATTCCAGAGTTCAGTTCTTTAGCGAGCTGGCAGGAATTCCAAGAATGCTATGTGATTAGGCAGTCACCGGAAACTGCAGGGTGCTTAAACCTGCAGGAGACAGAACTAGCGACAAGGTTAACTAAAACAGAGAACAAAAAGAGTAGGCAAGTATGGGCTATTATCCTTTAAATAAAATCATCTCCAGTTTAGTTGAAATTTCAGTTATGCAGAGATCCAATATCAGAGCCAAACTCAGATGGGAAATGTTTCTTTTTAAACGGAACACAATGAGGAAACTAAGCCAAGAAGATCCCACCCTAGATGGAGACCAGGATTGTCCTCCCAGCCTTTCCCCAGATGTACAAGGGAAACCAGGAGGATCCCATCCTAGATAGACTAGGATTGTCCTCCCAGACTTTCCCCAGATGTACAAGCTTTCATCCGTTAATCACACAAAGTCACCTTCCCTCTGAGTGGCTTGTGTCAATTACCAGCATCAGCCATACCTGTGGGGTCCATGAATCTAATATTATAGCCCTATTCACGGTAAAATATATGGTTCAGGGGCACGATTTGGTAATTATCTTCCCCTGAATAGACAACTGTTACAGTGTTGTTCTTCCCATGGGCTATGACTTCTGCAGCCTTTGGAATATCATCTGGCTTCCGTTTTACCCATACCTTAGCTCCCAACTTTATTCTGTCAATGGAGCAAGCCCCTTTTGCCCCTCTAGAAGTTATTTTGGGAGGAGGGTCAGTTTTCACAAAGGGTATTTTTTCACAGGGGATAATGATCACTTGAACAATCCTATCATTCCTACCAAATTGTACAGGTTTTTCACCCAAATTCTGGAGTGTCACAACAATTTCTTTTTGATAATTCGAATCTATCACTCCAGCCAATACATGTACTCCTTGAGCTGCTAATCCTGGTTTAGGTAATATCTGTCCAAAATGATTCTTGGGGATTCTCATACATACTCCAGTAGGGGTTTTTCTTATCTCTTTCCTATTCAACCTAAAATTCTCTATACAATGTAAATCATATCCTGCCGAACCAGGTGTTCCTGGACATGGTAGGGGGACATCTTCCTTCACAGTCCAAAATTCAATATTTTGGATCTCACATGTTTGCTGTTCTCTAATCTGCAAATTTGGGGTCATCATTCTGGCTAGAGGTGTACTCCCCCCTAAGGGCCTATTATTCAAATTATGTAAGGCAATAGACAAATTATCCTTCCAATGTTGATATGAATTATTAGAGCTTAATTTTCTCAGCTGTTCTTTCAACAATCCATTCATTCTTTCAATCAGCCCAGATGCTTGTGGGTAATATGGAATATGATATATCCATTCTATATTGTTCAACACACAATATCTTTTCACTTCTTTGCCCTTGAAATGTGACCCATTGTCACTTTGAATCTGCATTGGGGTTCCATAGTATAAACTTACAATATCTAGGGTTTTACAGGTGTTTTTCTGAGTTGCATCCTTATAAGGACAAGCCACTAGGACACCTGAATAGGTGTCAACACACGTACATACATATTTACATCCTTTATCCTGGGGTAGTGGGCCAATATAATCTATCTGCCAAATTTGGGCTGGAACTTTTCCCCTTGCTATTTCTCCAGTTACTATCCTAGGAAGAGTTCGTTCTTTTTCTAATTGGCATATACAACACCCCTCTGTTATTTGTTTTAACAACGCATGAGAGATACTGATACCTCGATCCTGTGCCCATTGGTGGGTAGCCTGGACCCCTAAATGGCCGGAGGTCTGGTGGACCCATCTCGCTAAGGCTAAGTCATCAGTTGGAGTTGGAGTAGGGACAATACATTCAGTGGCAATCTTTGCTAGTCGATCCGCGTGTGCATTGTACTCATGCTCTGGTGTGGTCAGGGTCGCGTGAGCATCAACATGAAAAACTGACAAATCCGTAACCAAAGACATGTCCCATATATTTTCCCATAACTCTTTACCCCAAACTTGTTTGCCATGAATCTCCCAATTCTGATTCTTCCATATAGGCATCCAAGTAGCTAATCCATTAGCTACCGCCCATGAATCAGTAAATATATGACACTGTCCTCCCTTCTCCATTCTGATGGCCTGATGTACTGCCATCAGTTCAGCATATTGGCTACTTCCCCCTATCCCAGAACTTTCCAGAGTTCGCCTAGTACAGGGGTTATAGGCTACTGCTTTCCAATGTCTCTTCTGTCCTAAATATTTTGCTGTCCCGTCAGTAAACCAAGCGTGTTTCTTCTGTTCTATACTTAGTCCATCATACCCATTATTCCATTTCACTAAGGATGGCACCATCTGTTGCTTAGATTCAATGGGTTTTTCATTTCTCTCAGTGCCAATGTTCGCCACCGATTCATGTAAAGCAGAAACTCCACTTTTGCCTGCTCTGGACCTATTCTGAATATACCACTTCCATTTGATTATGCTCGCCTCTTGTGCATGTCCAATTCTGTGAGAAGCTGGGGTACTCATTACCCAAGTCATAATTGGAATTCCAGGCCTTAATATCACTTCATGGCCCAGGGTTAGTTGCTCAGTTTCTACTAAAGCCCAATATGCAGCTAACAGCTGCTTCTCAAAAGGTGTATACTGCACTCCAGATGAGGGCAGTTTCCTTGACCAAAAGCCTAAAGGTACACTTCGGCTCTGTTGTTTTTGCCACAGATTCCAATTTGCATAGTCATCTTGTACAGTCACTTGTAACTCCACTGGCCCATTTTGCATAGGCCATAAGTCCAGAGCTAATTGTATAGCAGCCTTTGCTTCCTCAAAAGCTCTACTTTGTTCAAGGCCCCAGTCGAATTCATATTTCTTTCTGGTGACTTTATACAAGGGTTTTAAAATCTGTCCCAAATGTGGGATGTGGTGTCTCCAATAACCAAATAGCCCTATGAACTTTTGGGCCTCTTTCTTATTAGTAGGGGTGGGAAAATCCTGAATTTTTTGTCGAGCTTGTGGGAGAATTTCTCGCAGTCCTCTATTCCACTGTATCCCCAAGAATTTTACAGTTTGAGCTGGCCCCTGAACCTTTGCGGGGTTGATTTCCCATCCTTTGCTTTTCATATGGTCAGTTAATAATGCTAAACTCTCCTCCACTCCTTTTATATTCTTTCCCTGTATCATGATATCATCTATGTAATGTGTAAGCTGTACACCAGGTAGCTTTAATTCATCCAAATGCTCAGCTACAATCCTGTGGCAAATAGTTGGGCTATGAATATATCCTTGTGGCAGGCGTGTAAATGTATACTGTCGGCCTTGCCAAGTAAAAGCAAACTGGTTCCATTGCTTGGGGTCTATTGGGATCATAAAGAAGGCATTGGCCAAATCAATAACTGCATACCAAGTCCCTTCATGTTTTTGTATTCTCTCTATTAAAGTAACCGTGTCTGGAACAGCAGCATACAAGGGAGGAGTCACTTTGTTCAGCTGTCTATAATCTACTGTCATCCTCCATGTCCCATCTGACTTTCGGACTGGCCAGACAGGGTTGTTCCATTGAGTAGTTGTAGGGACTAACACTCCTGCCTCAACACATTCTCTTATAGTGTTGGCAATTTCATCTTGCCCACCTGGCACACGATATTGCCTCAAAGTAATTACTTCAGAAGGTTCGGGCAAAGTGATTGGATCCATCTTGATTTTCCCCACTAAGACTGCATTAATGCCTATTTTCCTCACAGCAAATTGGTATTCCCCTTCAGGTAAATTTAAGGTCATACCCTTCAAAATGTCTATTCCAATGATGTATTCAGGAATAGGCACAATAACCACACTATATTCTTTCTTGGGCAACTGTCCAATTTTCATCATCAATTTAACTTGTCTGGCTGATATTTCAGTCCCTCCTAGTCCTGTGATGGTAATAGGAGTTCCACGGCTGAATTTCTCTGGGTTCCCATAGATAAGGGTGGCCTCGGCCCCAGTATCTATTAATGCCCTAGTTACTGTACTTGACCCATTTTTCCAATATATGGTCAAGTTAATGTGAGGTCTGCAATCCAGCTTACGTATTTCCTTAATTTGGGCTGGGGCCTGGCCTGTTTCCTAGTATTCCCTAGCATGTGATTCACTTGGGTATGAAGGTTCAACATCTGTAGCATTTGCAGGAGCAGTTCTTATTTCCCTATCTCTCCTGTTATCGAGTCCTTTATCTCGGTACATCCTGTACAATTCATTGGTTGGAATGCCATCTATCATTTCAAAACCCACCCCTGCTCTCAATAGAGCAGTGAACATTTCTTTTCTTGTCACTCCATTTTGGCGCCAAGTTTGCTGGCTGTTCACCCTTCTCTCTCGAGGAGATCTGTCCCTTCCCCAGTCTCCTAAGTCATGTAACTGTAAAATCTTATTTATCACCTCTGTAAGATGGCTCCCTACTTCCCCAAGTAACAGATTCAAAATTAGTTGTTTATAAGCAGGGGGAGCTGTCCTAATTATTAAATTCCTATGAGGGATTCCTATGGGATCATTGTAATATTTGTCTGCAGTTCCTGTCATAATAGCAGTCTTCATTACCTCCTCCTTTAGTCTCATGATACAATCTTTAAGTGAATACCAGGGTCTGTGCTCAGTGGGCCACATAGAATCATTAGTATATCTCTTATTGCATCCCGCAGCAGCTAATTCCAACAGAGTAGTCCTGCTAGCATCATCTCCTCGCTGATGATGTTCCCTAAAAGCTTGCTGAACTAGAGGATCGTGGCTGATACCTATGAATCTCATACAGTCCCTCTTATCTACTAATATTCCACCGGCCCCTTGATCACTGAGCCTTACCATCCAAGATATTAATGGTTCTCCTACTCTTTGGCTGAACCTACTCAAAATATCTGTGACCTCTTGTGGTGAGAAATCTTCCTGAAATTCCCTCGTAACTAAATTGCCACCTCTGGTTTCTGTCCTCCTCCTCTCTACGGGACGAACGCTTGTCTGAGTATTTAACCATCTCCCATTCTCTGTGCGAGGGATGTCCTGAACCCTAGTAGCGTTTTCTGTCTCAGCCCCTAACACTGTCTCATTTTCCCCCCACTCGCTTCCCCTGCCACCATGGCAAGGACAAAGCAGGCAGTCAGGCTTGGTCTGGGCTGAGTTGGGATGCACTCTTGGCTTATTTGGCCTCCTGTTGCTCCTAGCCACATTAATAGAAAAGTTCTCATCTGAGTCAGTGGGTTCTTGAGCAGCAATTTGTTCTCCTGCTATCTGAGATTCCCGTTCTTGCTGTGGGGTAGGAGTGCCCCCATCTCTTTCACTTAATCTCAATCTTTCATATACTAGCCGGTAGGCTGATAACACTATCCAGCTTTGCCTAGATAGCGATGCCCCTGACTGAATCCCAACCTCTTGTAAACACCTTTCCAAATCCTTAGGATCTCCTCTCTGTAGCCTTGGTTCCCAGTTTTCACAGGGTCCGGCTTTTTTAGCCAATTGCTTTGCTAAGGAGGAATAAAAAGGATCCTCCCACCCTGGGATATTCACCTCTTCCTCTGAAGCTCTTCTGCTTCTGAACAGAGATCTTATATCTAGCGATCCCATCCACCTTGTCGCCAAATATATTAGGAAGGCAGAATTTATGATTTCAAAGAGAATCTCATATGTGCCTAAAAGGTCCGGAACCGCAGGATATAAGGAATTCTCTAGGCAGAAGGCAGGAGAACTAAAGCATGTATTTACACTCCACAACAACAAGCCCACAAACCAGCGTCCCCATTTTGATATTTTCATCAAAAGCTTCCAGGCCCAATAAGTCCGCCTCACAAGGGTAACCAAAAGGCCACAGAGAAGCGAGATGCTATAAGGCAAAATCGTATACATGCTTCCCCTCTACGGTAAGAAGATTACCCACTAGCCTCTAGTCAGCTCTGCTACCGGCAGCTCAGCTTCGGCTGTAGGCGTCTCTGGCTCCAACCGGAAAAGGAAAGGAGGATCTTCAAGCTGTCCTCTCCCCTCTTATAGAGTTTTTGACATCATCAAGCGCCGCCTGAACGGCCAGGGCCGATTGGTTCTTGACTTGGCCCCTCCCCCAGCGTAGACCACGTTAACACACCTCCCCTCAGCCAGCCCCATGACTCATCACACAGGAAGTTCTGGTCCTGCCCCGGAAGAGCAAGCCCCAGCGTCCAGGGAAGTTCAACGAGGCGAGCTGAGTCATTCAAAGAAAACAAAGTCCATTCTGGCTACAAACCCCAGCTAGGAGTTTGAAGAACTGTCTTAAGACAAATTTAGACAGCTCTAAACCATAGTTTTAAATAATGCCACACGTCTAGGTCAGTCCCATTGAGATATATTATTCATTAGAGTTGCCTATTTTAGGATGAAAGGAGACAGTAAAAAGTTACAAACCTAACAGCAAAATTCTTGGGGGATTTGCAAGGAGGGGGCCTTTTTTCTAGTCCTAGATAAATGAATCATAAAATTACCTTCCATTTCTCCCAAATCACAGCCCAGGTAGAAGAGAATCAAGGATTTCCCATAGACAACAACCAAGGAAGGCCCTGAAATAATCCCTTAATGCTCTCACAATACTGTGCAGAACAATACAGTTCTGCTAACATGCCTCCAAAAAATCTTTTCCCCACCCCCACCCCACCCCCCATTTCCCTACCGCCATGTGACCAGTAATAAGCAGTTCAAGTCAGAAATACCTCAGGGAGGTACTCTTGATATACTGGCTCTGTGGGCTGCCCACTGGGAAAACAAAATATATCTTCACTTAAGCAACACCCTCAAACTGTCAATACAGCTGTGACACCACAGTCTGTGCACAGTGACAAATGGGAAAATGATGAGAGATATATTATTACCCCCACTGGATGTGCTAAGGGGAGATTAAACCGTACAACCAAGGACATATTGCACATGGAGTGAGATACACAGCCTCCTGCATCATAAGCTTGATGGGCATGACACTAACCGCCTCCTGAGTTACACCAACTATGCCAGAAAGTTCTGGGCAGGGTATTGTATTACTGAATCTATGTCAGGGATGCCTGGCCTGCCTCTCCCAGGTCTTTACTTATGATTCAAGTAAGAGGAGTTTGGAGATAAATTATCCTTAATCTCAAGCTATCCTTTTTCAGATAAAAAGAATCATACAACTGAGGAATGTGAGAACTGAGGAATTATCTAGTTCACTGTGCTTACAGAATAGGTGAGGGAACCCGACCCTAAAGAAGCTAAGTGATTTACTGAGGTCTCATAGCTCAAACAGACAGGATTAAGCCTAGGTTTGCTAACATCCAGAATACTCAGTGCCTATTATTTTATTAGACATGGAAGAATTTTATGGTGGATTGGGCACTGGACTTTGAATAAGACCCAAGTCCAAATCCTGCGTCAGATCCTTGCAAGGTACCTCACTTACTCTCTCTGTGCTTCAGAGTCATCATCTAGAAAACAAAGGGGCTGTCTGAGATGATCTTTAGGGGCCCTTCCAGTTCTAAATCTATGGTCCTATGAGTTTCTCAACCATGAAAAATTCCTACCAACCAGAAAGCCACCTTCGTGGAGAGAGGGACCAATTAAATATCTAAAATTCCTGCAAAATGAATGGTAAGGATACTCAGTCTAAACATATAGGGTATTTCAAAAGTTTTAGTGACTAAAACCTTACTAACACTTTTGGGACACCCTGGGAAAAAATAGGAAAAAAAAACACCAGTAGAACGTATTAGAAAAACTACCAGAAACATAAATTACTATTTATAGCTTAAGTTCCTCAAAATACCCGTGATAAAAAACAGCAAACTATGAACCAGGACAAGTAAACCTATCTGAACCAAAACATATTTTCATGTAGTTAAAATCAGATGACTCTAAAAGAATAACAAGGACGTATTCTTCAGAGCAAAGGTGCAATTAAAAAAAATTCTTAAAGCCATTTTTTTCCTGATCTCAAGAGAAAGGCCACTGAAGTTTTAAAGGCAGCCTTCAGTGTCTCAGGATATAGCATAATATAAAAGACTAAACTCACTACAATCTTCTTACAAAGTCTGATTCTGTCTGAATAGTTGTTTTCCTAACATCCCTTCCTTCCCCCATTCATTCTGGTACCTAAGGAAACAGGCAATACAATTAATACTATCATTTCTTCAATATTGGGTAACTCTCCTCTCCACCAACAGGCTCACCCCCTACACACACACACACACACACACACACACACACACACACACACACACCCTTCTGTGTTGCTATAGCAAAAAAGCAGAAAAAAATCCTACTATGGGGACTGATTTTCTGTTAATAAGCTTCACGGAGCTTAACTAGCCTGGCCCACTGCGGGACACAAATGCTTCTTCTCCATTGACACAGCCTCCAAGAATCAAGCGTCCCACCATGCCAAGATGGGGCAGGGGACCAAGATGTGAATGGGGAATTGGAGCTATGATCCTATGAGTTTTTCAATCATGATATGTTCCTACCAACAGAGAGCCACCTTCATAGAGAGTGGGACTAATTAGATATCTAAAATTCCTGTAAAATAAACGCTAAGGTCACTCAATTTAAATATACAAGGTGTTCCACGTCAGGGTATCTTAGAAGTGTTCCTCTTAAAAATGGTACATAGCGTTTGAAAGTTAACTTTTCAGAACCTGAAATAGCGTCGCCCCTGTTTTCTAGACCTCATTGGATAACTCCTTGAGTTGGCTCTGGTTTACAACTGCCCTGATTAGCTATTCAAAGCTTAGAATGCCAACAACTTGTCATAAGCTGGCAAGAAAGGATTTATTCTTTACCCTGCCTTGGGGAGGGACAAGTGGTAAGGCGGGGAATCCAATGCTATAGCTTTCTTTCTCAGTTCAAGGACAAATCTGATGACATCAAGGACTCCGAGGCGTTAAAAGGAAAAAAGCACACAGACGAATGAATTCAGCTTGGCCTTCTTATGAGTCAATTCCAACTTTCATAAATTTACTTGCTGCAATCTTAGACTCTCAGGAACAGACTTGAACTAAAAGGAACCGAAATCTCGCTGAAATCTTTAAAAGACACTGTTGAATTCCTTATTGTGAATAATAACAGCCCAATCCTTTTATGTTTATAAAGCATTTTCCATAGCTCTTATTAGATGTTGACAACAACATCTTAGGGAGTACAAGCACTGTTATCCCCATACTACAGAGAAGGAAACGAGGCTCAACCCTGTGATTGGGTTAGATTAGGTAAAGAGTATGATTCCAAGTAGCCTCTTCCTGGAAAATAAACATCCATTTTTAATCCTGTACATTTGATGAGAATGAGAGTGACTGACAACTTTTAGAAATCAGTAAGATATTTTTTTAAATGTGAAAGGTGACATTCCTTATTTTGATGTAAAAAAAGGCCAGTGGGGTGTTCTAAACATATTTAAGCAATAACTGGCCACGCCCTAATGGTATGGGTAATTTTTCGCCCTCACTGATGAGATAAGCCCCCAAGCCCCTGGTCAAAAACCTAGACATTCTACCAATTGCCCTACCACCATTCCCTCTTAAAAATCAAGACAAATGGTGAACAGATTTACCTGTCTCATATTTAAAGATATAACTTTGTTGACACTTCACAAGTTAGTGACTTCATCTGAGCTGCCTAGGTCCTGAAGCAACTATGCTGATATAAGAATCTAAGAATTTCAAGTCCAAGCAAAAATGCTTATGAAACCTTTATATTAGGTTAACCTTTAAATGGCAAATTACAGATAATTTTTAAGGAATTTAAGAATTTAACTATTCCCTCAAATCTATTTTAAAGAATAAGGAACTTCACTTTTCACATTTTAAAAAACAATTTATTGATGTTACTTTCCTTTTTTTTTTAACCTATCACTCCACACTGCTTGGCCTCCCCCACTCACCATTTCCTTGTAACAAATTATTTCTGCATACATAGAGAAATATTTAGCAAAATGGAAAAACTTGAAACCACAGGGGAAAAACAAATGAACATGTTGGCTACAACTGAAAATACATGCTTCCTTCTCTAGGCCTGGTTCATTGAGGGTCTAAATTTTAGGCCAGGTATCCATTCAGAACTTACTGTCTCTCTTTTCACTGTTTACATACTATGCATATCTCCCTATTCAGTTCAAATCAACTAATTCAACAAGCATTGAAGAGGCACCTACTACGTGCTAGGCAATATGTTAGCTACTGAAAATGCAAAGACAAAAATGAAAACCGTCTATGTTCTCGAGGAATTTACATTTTAATGACTCCATGCCCAGCACCCTATCCATTGTACCACCTAGCTGCCCTAAATTCATTCATGACCTCATTGGGGTTTTCTTGGCAAAATAATAGAGAGGTTCGTCATTTCCTTCTCCAAATCATTTTACAGATAAGGAAACTGAGGCAAACAGGGTGAAGTGACTTGCCCAGGGTCACACAGCTAATATGTGTCTGGGGCAGATCTAAATTCAAGAAGATGCATCTTCCCAATTCTAGGCCCCAGAACACCACCTATTGTGCCAACCAGCTGCCCACTAAGGTCCTCCCTGACCTGGCCTTAAAATAACATGATTCCACAACTGGCTCGCTGTGGATCTGTAGGCTAGGACGTGGTCAAAGAGGCTCATATGGATAGAATTCTAGGAACCTACACTTCCAAGAACTAGGAGTGTCCACATCACATACATACTACATAAAAAATTGCTTACCTCTCCTACCACCTCTATGATGTCACCAACTTTCAATTCCAATTCATCATCATTCTGGGGCAGGTAACTAAAGGCTACTTGACATCTCCGCCTTCGATTGCGTTCTAGACAGGGGGAAAAACAAAGAATATTTAGATAAGGTCTTTGCAAAAATAAATAAATTTTTGAAAAATTTAGAAAACCTAAGTAAATAAAGCTTCCCAAGAACATAGATGGATTAACCTCACAAATCTTGGTTATGATCTTTTGAAAATGGCTAGGTGTGCACCAGGATTGATCTCTTAGGAGTGAACAAGGCAATGCTTCATTTTTTAAAAAAATGTTTTAACAAAAGGTGCTGGGTGAGGTAGGAATGAATATAAAGAGCTTATCAAATTGCAGGAGAAGTCTAAAACCCCAAATCCTAGGCACTCTGGGAACTTTGGATGCCTAGGCCATTTTACAAAGCATTTTTCTAAACTGATGTAATATGGCCTAGAAGTAAGAATGGTCTGAGTCACATGATAGGAAAATGACAAATATTGGATAAGATGTGAGAAAAGTGGGACACTAATGAATTATTGGTGGAGTTGTAAAATGATCCAACTATTCTGGAGAGTAATTTGGAACAATGCCCCAGGGGCTGTAGAACTGTACATACCTTGCAATAGCACAACTTGGTTTGGATCCCAAAGAGATCATAAAAAAGGGAAAAGGATCTACATGTACAAACATGTTTATAGCAGCTCTTTTTGTGGGTGCTAAAGAATTAGAAACTGAGGACATGCCCATCAACTGGGAAATGGCTGAACAAGTGGTGTGGTGTATGAATGTAACGGAATACCATTGTGTTATAAGAAAGGATGAGCAGGTAGATTTCAGAAACACATGGAAAGATCTACATGAACTGACGCTGAGTGAAGGGAGCAGAACCAGGAAAACAGCAACATCGTGCGATGATCAGTTATGAAAGACTTAGCTTATCTCAGCAATACAATGATCCAAGACAACTCCAAACGACTCCTAATGGAAAATGCCATCGAATGATGGAGTCTGAACGCAGATTAAAGCATACTATTTTCACTTTTTTGTTTTTTCTTTCTCGTGGTTTTTC
This sequence comes from Trichosurus vulpecula, assembly GCF_011100635.1. Taxonomy (NCBI): domain Eukaryota; kingdom Metazoa; phylum Chordata; class Mammalia; order Diprotodontia; family Phalangeridae; genus Trichosurus; species Trichosurus vulpecula. The sequence continues at coordinate 457,407,071 of NC_050574.1, read as the reverse complement.
TCTTTGTTCTGACTCTTCTTTCACACCCTGACTAACGTGTAAACATGTTTAACAGGACTGCACATGGATAACCTATATCAGATTGCTTGTTGTCTCAAGGAGTGGGGAGAGGAGGGAAGGAGGGAGAAAAATTTGGAACTCAAAATCTCAAAAAATGAATGTGAGAAACTACCTTTACCATGTAATTGGAAAAATAAAATACGACCATAAAAGAAGAAAAAACTTTAAAAAAAGAATGGTTTGATTCAAATGCTAGAGACTGGACAGGGCAAATTTCACAAGACAAAAGGAAAAACTGACCTGCTTTTGGGGAGGAGGAAGGTGTGTGGAGACTAACCCTATTTTTAACCCTTTAGAACCGTGGCCAGCAGTATTTTTTTAAACCATATTTGTCACACAAATCAACGATACCTGGCTACCCCCAGAATCATGAGTCGAATCAAGGTGAAAACAAAACAGAACAAAAGCAAGTCTATTCTTCCCTAAAGCAGTGACAGAACATAAAACTGACCACAAGATAATTTACTTTACCTACTGCTGAAATTCTTCCTCACCTTTAAGACTCAGCTCATAGCACTTTCCAGAGTGCAAATAATAAAAAATCCACAAATAAGGGTCATGATAACATATACTTTGTGCAAGGCAGCATGGTATAATAGATAACATGCTGAATTCTGAATCTAAAATCTTAGGTTCAAACCCTGCCTCTGACATTTAATAGCTATGTCACTTTGGATAACATCTCGAATACACCTCAGTTTCTTCATGTGTTAAAAAAAATAGCTTGGACTAGATATCCTCAGGTCCCTTTGAATTCTAAATCTATGATTCAGTGATCTTATCTTTATACTGTTTATGCCTGTATATAGGATCACCATCTTACAGCTGGAAATGACCTTGGAGATCAGCAAGTCCAATCCAGAGGTAATAATACCTACAATATAAGGGTTCTTCATCTGGAGCCTGTGAACTTGGGATTTAGAAAATATTTTGATAGTTCTAATTCAATATAATTGGTTTCTTCTGCAATCCTATGCATGTTTTATGCATTTAAAAACATGATTCTGAGAAGGGGGTGCGGAGGTTTTATCAGACTGCCAAGGAAGCCCTCAACACAAAAAAGGTTAAGCAACCTCCCACCTCCCTATAGTACCTCCTCACAGGGTTCTTATGAGGATCAAGAAAAGGAAAGAGAGATTGGGCTTCCATGACTCACACCTCCTGCTCAACTGTAAACCGGCTCATTTCTCGTCTCCCTCCCCCTCTCTCCTTGTCCCAAGTGGGTCCCTCAAGCTTCTGCTCTCAGAACCAAGCCAGAGGCTGACTTGGCACGCTGCAGAAATCGGAGCAGAGACAAAGGCAGCTGCAGCCACGGACGCCACCGCAGTGCAGACCTGTGTCGTGGAGGAAAGAACACGCGTGTCTCGGTGTGCACGCAGGTGGTGACAGAGAAGAGCTCAGGAGCCGCAGTGCCCGGCTAGGCCAGGCACAGGGCACGCGTGCCTCCCAGACTGGCCATCTTACTCTTCTGGCTGACGGCAGACAGCAGCAGAGGGAGGAATCATTTCAGAGGAGTCCCCCTCACCCCAGCCCTCTCCACTATGCATCCATTACAATCCTAATGACTCAAGGCGGTGATGAGGTGATGACAACGGAGACATCCAAAACAGTGTTAAAGATATGCGGATGGCCTGCAGGGAACAGGCTGGGGGAGGTGGGGTGGGGGGGATCGCCCTAAAGAAAGGAAATTCCTATTCAGCAGCAGTAATAGCTCCCTGCTGAGGTCATTAGAGTCTGCCAACAGCATGGCACCAGGAAGGGAAGAGGCCCATCTAGTCTATCCCTATGCCAGGCTAATCAATACCCCTCAAAAGCCTCTCCAGATGCCCAATTCTCTCCTTGCCAGTTGCCTCTACCTGAATTTCGCTTCTAAAGAGAAGCAGATCTTAACAGACAATATGAGATGGAGAGGAAGCACAAATAATTTATTTATAATCGGAATAGCAACCCATCAATAAACATTTATTAAGCTGAGCGCTGGGGAGGCAAAAAGAGGCAAAAGACAGTCCCTGCCCTCAAGGAGCTCCCAATCTAACAGAGGAGACAACATGCAATCAAATATATGCAAAGCAAGATATACACGAAAAATGGGAAATTATTCCATAGAGGGAAGGCACTAGAATTAAGGGAGGATGAGGAAGGTTTCTAGTAGAAAGTGGGATTTTAGTTGGGATTGAAAGGAAGCCAGGGAGGTCAGTGGTCAGAGCACAGAAAAAGACCATTCCAGGAATGGGGGAGCAGCTAGGGAGGAGGCCCAGAACCGGGAGACAAAGTGTTTTTGGAGTGTCTTGTTCATGGAACAACAGCCCAGAAGCCCGTGTCACTGGACCGCCGAGTATGTGTGAGGGAGGAAGGTGAAAGGAGATGGGAAAGGTGGGAGGGGGCTAGGTTAGGAAGGGCTTTGAATGACCAACAGAGCATTCTGTATTTGCTCCTGAAGGCAACAGGAAGTCACTAGAGGTTACAGAGTAGGGGAGCGGCATGATCAGATCTGTGCTTCAGGAAAATCATTTTAGTGGCTGAATGGAGGGGGAGAGACTTGAGGCAGGCTGACCCAACAGTAGGTTATACTGAGGTCTGGGGATCTCAGGAAGAGCCTGGGACCTAGACCCAGAAGACCTAGGTCTGAATCCCGGCTCTGTTGCTGGGACTGTGTGACGCTGAACAAGCCACTAAATTTTTCTGAGGCTGTTTTCCTCATTTATATAACTAAGGTTTCAATCGCATGATGGCTAAAGGTCTCCTCCTGCTCTGACATTTGGTGACTCTCTCCTGACGCTGACATTCAATATTTCAATTTCTTTGTGCCTAAGCAAGAAGACAACTAACTGTAACGAGCAAGACCCTGGAAACCTCCGACAGGACAATTCTAAAGATGCTTTCTTGCCAATAGACCCACCGGCAACACCACCAACGAGGACACGAATGTGTCTGGAGCAGATGATGCGCCACTTCCTGCTCTCTGTCCAAAGTGGAAAGTCACTACAGTTATAATCCTCCATTCTCACAGCATCATAAGTTCTATTACTGCCAGGTAATCCAAGAAAAAATGTAAAGTCCTCCATCCGGCACTGAATGCCCTCCATAATGGGACCTTTAAAAAGTCTGAAAGACACAGTTTCTAGCCAGCAGGTTATTAATAAAAAGAGAATGGTCATTTGGCCATCTCTCTTAGACTCCTCATGGCAATGGGGTCACAGTTTATATGCCCTTCAAAGAAGAGGTGCTCCCGAGGGTGGCTACTCAACTCTGACTGGTCAATGAAGTGGGAGGTGGGCTATCTTGGGGTACTTAGGTCACTCAGATCTTGGTCAAAGAGACATCAATCTCCCTATCACCTATCTTGACTACAGGGAGAATCAACATTTTCCCAGCATCTGTCTGAGCAAAAACATTGAGTAGGAATACACCCATTAACCCAAACTCAGAATTTCTTTTACTGTCTGATTAGGTCTTGGCCTCAGCAAATGTCTAAGATAAATTTCCCGCATTGGTGGATTTCTGGATAAAGAAAGGGAAAAAGGGAAAAATGTGGTCCTAACATAATAATTATTAAATATAATATTCACTTTTCACAATAACTTGGTTCCTTCCTGTCTTTCCAGTCTTGTAACATTTCTTCTCACACTTTACTCTTTTCCACGTGTTCTACAGTCCAGCAACACTGACCTTCAAAAAATTCACTTCATCTCCCTACATGATGACTTTTTGCTGGAAGGCAGTGATGTCTGGAATGCTCTCACCCTTCACCTCTGCCTCCAAATCCACCCCTTCTCTGGTCCCTCACACTACCTGTGTCTCCTCTCTGAGATGACCTTCCATTTTCGCTGTATATTTCTTTTACATATACATATTTGTATACGTTTCCCACTATCATATATCAGCTTCTTGGGAGCAGGAACTATATTTTTGCCTTTCTTTGTATGCCCAGAACATAGCCACAGTTCCCAGCATATAATAAGCATTTAACAAATGCTTATTTAGTTGCTTAGAAGCCATTTAATAAATTGCTTCCAACTGCCCTATTTAATAAAGTGCTAACACCCAGAGAAGTTACAAGTGATTTACCCAAGGTCACACAGATAGTAAGCCAAGATTCTAACCAAGGTCCTCTGACTCAAAACCTGGCACTCCTGACACCATGCCTGGCTACCACCTCTTCTGAAGGACATGATATGATTCGATTATATTGTGGATCTGTCATTTCCTTCACGTACACTATCCAGCAAGATATCACACATGTCATAAGAAGGAAAAAGGGTATCACAAGAATTATCCTGGCTCCCCCACCAAGCACACCCCAACATTTTATAATAAGGTCTGCTGTTTTTACTAAGAAAGTTATTATATGCCATTCCCTAACTAGACACCGAATTTCTTAAAATCAGAACAAATATCATGAAAGGGAAAGGTGTCCAGGAGTCTACGTGTATGAGACAGGCCCATCCACAGAAAAAACATGCACTCATGAAGGGGTATGATGTCCTGGAAAGACCAGCGTAAAACTAGGGGGCCAATTTCCATCTCTGCTGCTTCATAAGCTAAGTCAGGGCCGTCCAGCCTTAGGTTTTCATCGAAACAACAGACAATAAATTGTGATTTGCCGCTTTAGTGAGAGCTCTGCTAGCTTGGCTTCCTTTACGAAAGCATTTGTGTAAATCTCTATGCTTGTGGGCGGGCTGCATACCTACTGCAGCCAGCATTTTGGACAGCCCTGAGCGAAGTGATCTCTGGCAAACCTTTGATTCTTTCTGAGATTCAGCTTCCTTAGCTGTGAAATGAGAGGACTGCACTAATATCACTAAAAGAATCATTAATAATAATCATTAATAATAAAAATACGCAACATTTAGATAGCGCTCACTATGTGCTTTACAAATATCATCCCAGACCTCGCAACAACCCCGGGAGGTAGATGCTATTCTCATCCTCATTTTACAGGTGAGGAAACTGAGGCAAACAGAGTTAAGGAGCATGCCCTGGGCCACCCAATTAGTGTCCAAAGCTGCATTTGAACTCAGGCCTCACACTCGACCCACTGTGGGCCACCAGCTGCTCATCACAGAAAAGCCATGATGTCAGCCTTCGACCTAAATAACTTTAAAGTCAAGATCTACCCAGAAGCAGTGAGAATTGCAACCAACAGCAAGCCTGCATCTTATCGCCCTGAGCAAAAGGATGACCAAAACCAAGACTGAACACATGTCAAAGGAAAGGGGATGCATGACTCCGAAAGAAGTGGGTGAGAGCAGCTTCGGGACCGAGCAACAGAGCAATTACACTGCTCGCAGACCAAATATCCGTATTGGAGAAGGACCTCGAAGAAGACGTACAGGCACGGGAAAATGTTTTACAGCATCAGCTTTCCTTGAGGGACTAGGAAAATGGAGACTTACTCATACATGAGACACGCAGGCAGAAAGGGAAAACTACAGAAAACATTTTCTGGCCCTGAACCTGATCTGATTGGAATTGGATAAACTAACTAAAATTATAAATTCTGTAGCCACTGTTCAAACAAACAAACAAAAAAAACAACATTAGTCCTTCACTTTGATTTTTAATTACAGTTGAGTGAAAGAAAAAAGGACAGAGTGCTGAATTCGGAGATGACCAGAACTCAAATCCATAGTCTGCCATTTTCAATTAATTCCATAAACATTTATTAGGTGTCTGTCATGTGCCAGACACCGTGTTGTGCCGGGGACACAAAAAGAGGCAAAAGATGGCCCTCAAGGAGGTTACACTCTAGCATCTTTTAATACCTCTTTGACCTTGGACAAATTACTTAATTTTTGAAGGATTAGACTAGTTGTAATGTAAGCAAAGTGGGACTTTTTGCTGTTTTTTCTTTTGGAGCGCTTCTCAGCACTAAGGCAATCCAGTGCCTTTGATTGAGTCTTGCCTTTGTTTGAATCAAGAGTCCTTGACTGGAAACAGTATGGATACTCTGAGGTTAGCATTTTGCTTTGGGGGCTCACTCACTGGAAGCAAGTTCATGTAATTTGGTCAGACGAGACTCTGGGTAGCCATTAAGGAGCCCCAGGGCTTTGAAAACCCAGATGTTGGTGCTTCTCTCTCCGGTAACTATGTATGTATTGCTATGGACAGACAGTTAGAAGCCCTGTCTGCTGATACATGTTATTCACTCTTTTTATATAATTTCTGCTTGCAATTTTCATTTGTGTTTTCTCTGAAGTTCAGAGTGCTGACTTTTTCCCCTGAACCAAGTGAATGATATATGCATGTTTAATTAAAGTGAGATTGTAAACCCTTTAAAGCTGCTTTCCTTAGAAAAGCAGATCAAAGATCCTGTGCTAGCAGCCCTCCTGTGTGCTGGTCTTATTAGACTTACACCTCCACAGCAGCTGCAAGCAACATTGTTGTTATACTAGTTCATGGATTTGCAATCTTTTTTAAGTCATGAATCCCTTTGGCAAAGTCGTTAAGTCTATGGACCCATTCTCAAGAGTAAGTTTTTAAATGCTTAACACAAAAAACATAGTCTTCCATTACAATTTATTATTTATTCATTTGGGGCAGTTTTTTTCTTTTTAAATTTTGAGTTCCAAACTTTTTCCCTCCCCCATCCACTGAGAAAGCAAGCAATTATGACATGGATTATACATATGAAATCATGCAAAACACATTTCCATATTAGGCACATTTCAAAAAAAGCAAGAAAAATAAAGTGGGAAAATTATACTTAAATTTGCACTCAGAGTCCATCAGTTCTCTCTCTGGAAGCGGACAGCATTTTTTTTTTTATCATGAGTCCTTGGGAATCGTCTTGGACCATTGCAATATATAGTAATTCATAGGAAACCAATTATATTGAAATACAACTGATGATACTTTTTTTTTTACCAAGTTCAAAGATCCCAGGTTAAAAACTCCTGGACTAAATGACCTGAATTGCTGCTTATACAGATTCCAACTTGTTGATAATATGTATTTATTTAATTCTTACAATAATCAAATATAGAGTTGGAAGGAACCTCAGAGACTGTGGAGTCCAAACTCCCTAATTTTACCAATGAGCCGAATGAAGCCCAGAAAAGAAAACTGACTTGACCAAGGTGAAGCAAAGTCTCCCATCAACATGATCACCCCCTCTGTTTGTCCTGATTCTATGAAGTTCAACTCAACAGCATAGGGATCCTACTGGGAAAAAGCCCCAAAACGCCGGAATAAGTGAGAAGCCACCAAAACTTAAACTCCATGACGGGTGGAGGCCCACACATGGTTTGGGCTTATTTTTTGAATCATAACTTAGACAATGAATTATATTTTTGTTTGTTTGTTTGTTTTTGAGGGAGGAAGGCAGGGCAATTGGGGTTAAGTGACTTGCCCAAGGTCGCACAGCGAGTGTGTCAAGTGTCTGTGGCCCCCAGATTTGAACTCAAGTCCTCCTGACTTCAAGGCTGGTGCTACCCCTACTGAATTATATTTTACACACTAAGTTATAACTTAAGATGATACAACCAATGAAAGCCAAAACCAGAATACTGTGACCCACATGTGACTGGTACATGATGGATACACAAACCTATGTCTAAACATAGCATTAGCTCAACACCCAAGTTCTACTAAGCAGAAAATCAGATATTCACCCACCAATCAGAGGTGATGCACTTTCTAGCTCCTCCTCCCTTTGTCTGTTTTCCATAATTACCCCAGGGATTTGGGGGGTTCTTAGCAGGGATTCACCGATCAATCTGGCCAAGGAAGATTATTATCTTGGCTGGGATCCATCACACCGCCCCAAATGTAAATAACCCAAACTGATTAAACTACTACCTACAATCAGTCTGGAGTTCTTAGGCCTTTGGTATAATAACATCCCACGGTTATAAGGGAGGTACAGGGTTCCCTATGTGAGGGAATTCCGGACCTTACAAACAAGTTAATGCTGAATTTGGGAGAAATCTCAGGGGAATTCACAGACTCACAGAACAGAAAGCGTCTAAGGAGTCTACTGTTACTTAAATAGGAATCCTTCCCAAGTGATGATCTCATCAGCCAAACTTTGTGGTCAGACCAGAAAGGAGCACAAAGGGCAGGGATGGACAGTCCACTCTCCCCCAAGGCAGCCCCGTCCACTTTTGGGCGGCTGTGAGTCACTACCCAGTTCTCTCAAACAGGAAAATGAAATAACATCCCCTGCCAGTTAGAATCATTTTTTCCCCTCATCTTCGAGCCCTAAACCAACGTTCACAAATTAATCACGACCCAACCATCAACAGGTCAGCAGATACCTCTACAGAGCAGTTGTTAATTCATTGCTTATAAATATTAATTGACTTGGCCGAGGACACAGATTGGAATACCTGAGTTGCCTAAAAATCCTCAGACCTGAGGAAGGTCATTAAATTTGAGTTTTACAACAATATGGCAAGGTTTTCTTGCTGAGGAGAATGAGTTTTCAATGAAAAACTACCTTGTTTCAAACAGCCCATTTTATGTTCTCCTTCTGGCTGGCAATAGCAGAGCACACACTAAAGTAATGAGATAGGGAAGAGTACTATAAACATTTTTTTTCCACCTGGGGGTGGCAGAGTCTGTACTGCTGCCATCATTAATCACCATCCTAAATAGTTCTTCAGTTGGCAGCTGCTCAGCCACTAGGCTCCTAACTCCCTGTTGTTCTGTAGTTTCCAGTCATGTCTGACTCTTCGTGGCCCCACAAAGACACCAGACGGGTTTGCCATTTCCTTCCCCAGCTCATTTTACAAATGAGGAAACTGAGGCAAACAGGGTGAAGTGACTTGCTCAGGGTCACACAGCTCGTAAGTGCCTGAGGCCAGATTTGAACTCAAGAAGATGAGTTTTCCTGAATCCAGGCCTAGCACTCTATCCACTATGCCACCCCATCTGTGAAATGGGGGTGAAAGTATCTGTACTACCCACCTCAAAAAGCAGTGTAAAGTGATGAAAGCACTTTAAAGCATTATCTTCCTAAAGAATGTGTAAGATCCCCATGTTGGAGACTGTCTCGTGGGTAAACACAGGAGAGAGGGGCTGGGTAGAGGGGAGGAGGGCCTCTGTTTCAAGAAATCTCTAACTTTCTGTCCATATGTGAATATGGACATATTCACACACACAAGAAACCTGTCAGTGTGTCTAAGTACATATGCAAAGATAGGCATATGCATAACATACGTACACATGTTCAAGGGTACATATGTGTGCAGGCACATATATATATATCTATGCTTGGTACCTGCCAGAAAGCTGAAGCCTACTTCCCACTTGCAAACAGTTCACAATATTACAGAACAAAATGTTATTAAAATGAGGGAAATGAAACAGAATTCCTTGATTGGGAAACCATTTGTCAATCTTCATCCTTCTGGAAGCCTCTGCAGCCTTCTGTTTTTGTGACCCTCCTCTGTAGTTTTGGAACTCAAAATCTTACCAAAAATGAAGGTTAAAAATTGTCTTTATACTGGCCACTCCTTCTAGGTCTCCTTGGACAGATCTTCCCCCACGTCAAGCCCACTAACTAGCGGTACTTTCAGGGGTCTTCCCGGGCCCTCTTCTCTCTTCCCTCTGTTGTGTTTGGTGATGTCACCATTACGCATGTTTCAATTATCCTGGCTGTGCAGATGGCTGTCAGGTCCATTTATCTAGTCCCAAACTATCTATTGAGCTCCGGTCTTGTATCACTAACTGCCTCTTGGACATCTCAAACTGGATATTGTAGAGACATCTCTAATTCAGCATGTCCAAAGCAGATGTTGTTACTTTCTCCCCAAATTCTCCTCTCTCTTCTGAACTTCTCTGCAACCGTCCACAGCAGCAGCAGCATCACAGTTACCCAGGTTCACAACTTCTGGGTCACGTTTGACTTGAATTCACCCCTACATATCCGACCTGTCACTAGGTCTGGTTACTTTTACCATCATGACAATATCTTTCATATACGTCCCCTCCTCTCCACTCCCACAACCACCACCCTGGAGCGGACCTTCCTCACCGTCCTAGACCGCTGCAATGTGTGATGTCTCTGCCTCAAATCTGTCCCCACTCTAACCCATTAGCCACTCAGCTGCCGAAGTGATTGTCCTAAAATGCTGACCGTATCATCTTTCCCTCTCAATAAACTCCAGTGGCTCCCTGTGATCTCCTGGATCACATATAAAATCCTCTTTTTTTTTGGATCACATATAAAATCCTCTTTTTTTTTGGCTTCTAAAGTCCTCCACAGCCTGGTCCTTTCTTTTCTTTCCAATCTTCTTACCCCTTACCTTCCTTCACATACTCTATGGTCCAGTGACAATGGGCCTTGCTGTTTCTCACACAGGACCCTAGCTCCCAACTCCATACCTTTTCTTCTTTTTTAATAGTATTTTATTTTCTCTAAATACATATAAAGACAATTTTTAACGTTCATTTTTATAAGATTTTGAGTTCCCAATTTTTCTCCCTCCTCCCGAAGACGGTAAGCAATTTGATATATATGTGCAATCATGTAAAACATATTTCTATATTTGTCATGTTGTCAAAGAACAGAACAAAAGGAAAAAAAATTCTTTAAAAAAGTGAAAATAGTACACTTCAATCTGCATTCAGACTCTATCAGTTCTTTCTCCAGATGAACTCCATGCTGCCTTTTCAATGGCTGTCCCCTCCCTTGCCCAGAATGCTCTCCCTCCTCACCTAGGCCTCCTGGCTTCTCTGGCATCCTTCCAGACTGAGCTCAAATGCCACCTTCTGCAAGAGGCCTTTCTCCATCCTCTCTAAACCCCTCCCTCAAGGCTAGTGCTTTCCCTCTGAGACTACCTCCCATATACACTTTATCTATATTGTACCTACATGGTTGCTTGCATGTTTTATTCCTCATTAGAATGTGAGCTCCACAAGGTCAAAGATCAGGTTTTTTTTGCCTCTTTTTTTTTAATCCCCACCCCGGCTCCCGGTAAACATTAAGTGCTTTTTGACTACTGACTGAAAAAGATAGATGTCAATCCTCAGTGTCCTTCAGAGGACCAACCCCTCCTCTGTCCAATATGTCTCTGTTACTCTAAGGGAGAGGAGAGGGGTGGCAGTGAAAGCTGTCCTCTTCTCTCCACAACGTCCTCCTAATCTTCCCAGCTTCAGAACCCACAGTCCATCTGTTTCTACAGTCAGGCTCTGGAATCTCTCTAGAGTCCTCTAATCCAGAGTTGTCAAACACACCCCTGCCCCAGATTAAAATATAATTAGGAAACAGTTAACAAAATAACTAAAAATACAAGAGAATGTAGATCACTTTAAAATGTGCTTTTCTAAGTCAATATGCTGCTGGCAGGGATCCTATACATGGCTCAGGGGCCCCCATTTCAATTTGAGTTTGACACCATGGGTCTAATCCTTCAATAAGATGCCCTTAAAATGGGGGCAAAAAACCTCGGTATTTCTTCTCTTCTGGATGACCCTGATGCTCTTCTCCTGCCTCATATTCTCTCTCCCCTCATTATAACCCTAAGATGGGTGGCAGAAACTATGCATATATTCCTTCTCAGGGCATATTGCTTCTTGTACTGGGGGATGGGAAGGGAGAGGCAAAAACAGTCTCCATGCTATGTCTCTGTCCCTCTCTATAAATACACACACACACACACACACACACACGTGTATATATGTGAATGCATGTATATACTTGAAGGAATCTCAGACTTCAAATACATGGGTGCTTTTACTACTAGAGACGGCATAATAACTCATCCTTGTCTTCTTAGCTTGTTCCAATCTTGTCCAAATAGTTCCATAAACCTTTCATAAAGATCTACCCAACTGGAAGCCTTTGTCTCTCTCAGTTTTTAAGGACTTGGCAGGCAGATGTCTGTAATACGTGGGTCAAGCATTTATTAAAGCATTTCTTTATAAAGCACCCAACATTGTGCTGTGCACCAGGAATACAAAGAAAGGCAAAAACATGATGCCTGTTTTTATGAACTCATCAAGGAGCTGACATCCTAAAGGGAAAGACAAAACACAAACCACCATATACAGAGTAGAGAGAAGGTAATCTCAGGGAGAAGGAAGGCACTAGCAGTGGGGAGGACAGGGAAAGGCCTTCTGCAGAAAGTGTGATCTGAGCCGAGTCTTGAAGGAAGACGGGAAGTGGAGGTGAAAAGCAAGACATTCCTGGCATAGAGGGCAGCTGTTAAAAAAGCATCGATGGGAGATCTGTCATGTGTGAGGAATAGCAAGAAGGTCAGTGCTGCTGTAGCCTAAAGTAAAGGGAAAGGAGCAGAATGTGAGAATGCTGGGAAAACAGGAAGGGGCAACGCTTTAAATGCCAGTCAACGAGTCAATAAGCATTTATTAGGCCCTAACTATATGCCAAGAAATTAGGAGAAAAACAAAGATAGTCCCTGCCCTCAAAAAGCTTACATTCGAATCAGGGAAGATTACATATAAAAGGGAACTGAAGGAAGGGGGGGATACCCACAGGAGGGCATGGCCGTGACATCTGGAAAATGAAAGGTGGCTGGCAAGAATCTTTCCTCAAAATGGCAGCTGTGGGAGAAACTCACCAACAGAAGTTTAGAGAATGAATCATTCGGAGAACATAATATTTGGTTCTGGGGGTAATGGAGTAGGGGGGTTGACATGGTAAAATCTGTGTTTCAGGAAAATCATTTCTTACCAGTGAGTAAAGAATGGACTGGAATGAGGAACATGCCACAGGAGTGGCTAGATGGTAAAGTGGATACAGCCCCTTCCAGATTCCAGACCCTTTGTCTCTCTCAGTTTTTAAGCACCTGGTCGGCAGATGTCTGCAATACCTCAGTCAGTCAGTCCTCAAGCATTTATTAAAGCACTTACTAGGCGCCAAACATTGTGCTGTGCACCAGGAATACAAGAAAAGGCCTGGAATCGGGAAGTTCAAATCTGGCCTAGATACTTATTAGCTGTGGGACAAGTCACTTAACCTTGTTTGCCTCAGTTTCCTCTTTGTAAAATGAGCTAGAGAAGGAAATGGCAAACTACTCCAGTATCTCTGCTGAGAAAACCCCAAATGGGGTCACAAAGAGTCAGATGTGATTTAAGTGACTGAACAACTAAAACATGATCCAAACGGGCCTAAATAAAAAAATCAAGCAAAGAACTCCCATTTGTATCTAGAATATTCTGTGGTCTCTGGGTACCTTTGGCAAAGGAAGCCATTTGGTGACTTCTGCTAACCCAAGCTCTATGCCCATAATTGGTAGAATCTCCATTCATCTTTGCATTTTAATGTCATGTAATGCGGAGGAAGCACGAGGGCTCAGGAAGCTGCCAGCCACTCCAAATAAGGAAGGGCCTGGTTCCTTCTATACAAAAACCCCTCGCTGAGGCTGGGCATAAGCTGCTGCAACCTACCCTTTGCCATTAACAAGGACTGTTCAGTTTCTCCAAAAGCAGTCGCCTTGACTCCAAGGGGAGCATGAGAAGACAGCATATTTGCAAGGGAAACAGGAAACTATTTATTTGCTGCCTCAAAGTCAGGAATTATTCGAGGATGTACAACAAGCATGGGGAAGGTTGGGAGGGGCACAGCTGTGCCAATGTTGACTTTCCCTCTGGGTCTAGGAAGAGAGTTTAAAGAGGGGTGGCATGGGATGGTAGGATGGGGAGAAAGTAAACCAGATCTATGGAGGATCACTACCCCCAAAGAAAGCATTCATCAAGGCCTTTGAAAATAAAACAACTACATTTAGGTGTCCTTTTTAGAGATCAAAAGTATTTAATATATTCGGCTCATTTATTTTAAAAACTATGAGTATGAATTATAAAACTATTTAATTAGCCAACCAACCTACACTTACCAAATACCAAGATGGACATTCAGGTTGGTGCCTCATGGAAAGTACAAGGGGGAAAATGTCTCTGTCCTCCAGGTGTTTATATTACATTTACGGGAACATAAGTGCTTTACGTAAACAAATTCACATAAAAGACTGATAGCATGAAACGGCATAAAACATCAAACACGTGGCACAGGCACTTAGTGGACTAGGAGCACGGAGGAAAATGACAGTCTGAAAGGGAAGGTCAGCGTCCTAAGGTTCCCCTCTCTAGAAAAGAAACCCCTAAGTAGGGTTCTTAACATGGGGTCCACAATACGTTTAAGGGGATCTGGTGGAATGGATGGAAAATGGAACTGGACAGGGAAAAATTACTTATTTATTTCAATATAATTGGTTTCCAATGTATTCTATCTTCACGCACTTAAAAACCTATTCTGAGAAGAGATCCATCATTAGATGGCCAAAGGGGTTCATGGCGAACAAAAGGGTTAATATGCTCTGCTCTGAAGGCTTTGCAACAATTCTTATCTGGTTTCAGAAAGGAAGAGAGGGAGACAGAATAAAACTGCAAAGTGGACAGCACTTGTCTGGCAACCCCCCGTGGCCACCACCACCACCAATTATCCTTCTCAGGCCCTTACTACTTGTGCCATTTTTCTCAGTATGCTGGCACTCCCTTCTTCCCTACCAGCAGGTACTCAGTGTGTTCATGCTGTTGTCTGGATTCAAAAGACTCCACTCCAGAACCACCTTACTACAGTCAGTACCTTAAGCTCCAAACTTAACACCAATGGAAAAGTGGTTTCTATTTAGAAAAAGCCTGTTTGAACTAATTCTTGTTTAATTCTTTGCCTCCAAATTTAGACACTAACCCCATCAAAACCCACATCCGAAATGGAAAGGTGGTCTCTGCTTAGAAAATGACTGGTTTAACCTAATTCACACTGAAGTATGAATGACTAACAACACTGAGCCTTTTCATCCCCGAAGTGGGGTAAGGAAGAAGGGAGAGGAAAACAGAAAAGAATCTTTGATGGACAGAAGGTTACAAAGTATAACTGAGGAAAGAATTTCAAGGACAGAAGAGTCATAGCAAGATTTAACGGAAAGACAAGGAGGCTGAGAAGCTGGCTCTGACACTGATTGCAACTTCAGACAAAGGAAACCACTTAACACGCACTTCACACATTTTTTTTTCTTAGGGAGCTGGGTTAAATGACCTCTACGGGCCCTTCCTATTCTAACCCTCTACTGCTCCGCTCTAACATACTCTAATGATGTTTCACCAGGGAAGCAGAGAGGTCCAGTTACCTGAAACCCAAATTGGAGAGTCCACAAAGAGGCCTCAGAGCAGACAATCTTCTGCTCTGTGGAATCACCCACCTCCCATCTTACCAATTGCCCAGAGAAATCATCTCCTGACTCCAGCCAGATCTAGCTAGCCTTGTCCCTCAATTCCCTAAGAGAGCTGCCCCCCATTTGGGAGAAGGAACAGGTAGGGTCTCACCCCTGCTTAAAACCCAGGAAGTACTCCGAGCTTCAGATCGGACCCTTCCTTTGATCTCCTGGCTCTCTTACAGAAACATAGCTTTGGCTATGAATTATCGTTTGTGTTTGCCCTCTGCCAGCTGTTTTCTTGAAGCTAAATGCTCTGCTCCGACACACCCTTTTGCCTCTGGCCTTTCTCTGTTTTGAAAACTTGACAATATTCTCCTCAATAAGGTTCTGACATTCTCTTTGCCTCTGGCCCTTTATAAAGTCTATCAGTTTGTCCTGCTGTACTGCCAACTAATTCAAGCCTCTTACACTCCCTTAAGTGGCTCTGTTCAGTCAGTCCTATAGTTCCGTGCGCCACGACACCTAAGCTGGTGCCATGGAACTCATATTCTGGGTAGGGCCAGGTTAAAAAAAAAAGCCCCACTTTGGTAGGTTTGGGGCTGTGCTTGGGCTTCTGGAGCCCAGTTTGTCTTCACAGGCTTCTCAAGGTGGGGCAAGACGTTTCCCTTGGGATCTAACCTTGGGAAAGCCATGGTGTAACAGAAAATTCACTGGATTTAGATTCAGCAGATCTGGGTTTGAATTCTAGCTAGTTCACTTATTACCTAAATGACCAAGGATAAGACAAATTCTGGGCCTCAATTTTTCACCCATAAAACCAGGGGGGTTATACCAAAAGTCCATTCCAGCTTTAACTTCTATGACCCCCCCAACATTGGGTGAGTGTCATCAGACCAGGAGGGTCAAGCCAAATCAATAAACATTATGTATCAAAGCCTATGCTAAGCACTAGGGAATATATTTGAAAGCAAAAAGAAAACCAGTCCCCTGAACTGAAGGAGTTTACATCCTAATGGTGAAAAATAGCACATAAGAAGGGACTTGAAAGGGGGGCAGAAGAGAGGTACCCACCTGAGGCATGGTGGCAAAGCCCGGAGAACAAAGGATGTCTGGCCTGGGCCATACCTGCAAATGGAGTTAACTAGAGGAATTCACCAATAGAAGAATCGGGGAGGAAGGGCAGAGAAAGGAGTCAGCTGAAGCATGGTGGCAAAGTCCAAAGGGTGGAAGCGTGTCTTGTCTGAGCCCTTCCTCAAAATGGGGATTCCAGGAGGAAATCACCAGTGAGAGAGGGAAGTCTCCTGAAAGATGACGTGGGATCACAGAGGAAGTGATCCACATCCACACTCAACTAAGACTCTGGCTACTCAAGCCATCCCTGTTGTAAAGCTCCATTCTACTCCTAGCTAGTCTGGATCTCTGTGCATCCAATCAGGCCTCTGCCTCTTCATTAAGCCATTCCAGTGCCACGAGGTTTCACCTTAAACCACTCCCCCAATAAACCATGTTCAAGAGATCCCTACTGCAGGTCCCTGTGGAAGCAAAACGCTACTGCTATGGCTAGGAAGGTCAATGAAATATGCTCTTATCTTCATACAAAAGTTAGCAGCGTCACTAACTAGAAATATCAATTATTTTATAGAGCTGTGACACATTGATCCCTTCAGGGATCTCTAAGGGGTATAGGGCTCTTTGGTCCTACAAAAAAAATTTAACAATTTAAGAAACATCCACTAAGAGCTTCTCAGGAGTAAAGCAGAAAGGCACTAGCCATGGTACTTAAAGATCTAGACTTGGGAGCCCTGGAGACCCACCTCTGGCTTTTACTGCTGTGTGACTACCTACAAGTCATTTAATATCTCTGAACCTCAGGCAACTTCCAAAATACAGCTACTAAACTACACCACAAAGACGTGAAGCAAGCCTCCATCCTCAGTATACAAATGTATGTGTTGGGAACTGGGAACCTGGGGGCACAAGGAGTCGTGAGGGAGATGCTCTTCTCAAGAAACTCCGAATCCAATATGGAAAAGAAGAGACAAGTACCCTTGGGAAAGTCACAACCTCTCCAACCCTCGTGAGAGAGGGAAAGGAGCAAGCATTTATTAAGCCCCTATTGTGTGCCAAGCACTGCACTAAGCTCCTTGCAAATATTATCTCACTTGATCCCCACAACAAAATTTGGGGGTAGCGCTATTTTTATCCCCAGTTACAAATGAGGAAACTAAGGTGGACAGAAGTTATATGACTTGTCCAGGTCACACAGTTAGACAGTGTCTGAGGCTAGATTTGAACTCGGATCTTCCTGACTATAGGCCCAATGCTCTGTGCCACCTAGATGACTTACGATATAAGGAACAATGGGAAAAGTACAAAAGATACGTCCAAATAAAATATTATGAGACCAAAGAAACAAAAACATTTTCTTCTGGGAGGAAGGGAATCAGGAAAGGCATCATGGAAGAGGTAGAAATTAAACTGAATTGAAATGAAGGAAAAGAGTCAAGTCAACAAGCATTTATTAAAGTGCCTACTATGTGCCACGCTGTTTTAAGTGCTGGGGATACAAAGAATGGCAAAGCACAGTCCCCACTCTCTGGGAGCTCGCAGTCTAATTCGGGAAACAATATGCAAACAAGATAAAGACAGGATAAACTGGAGATCACCAACAGAGAGAAGGCTGTAGCATTGAGGAGGAGAGTAAAGGCTTCTTGGCACTTGACAGAAGACAGGGAAACCAAGGGACTAGGATAAGGAAGGAGAGAATTCCAAGCATGGGTGAGTGCCAGGAAAAATGCCCAGAGTCAAAAGATAGAGTGTGTTGTGTGACAAACAGCACGGTATGTGCTGAGACAGTAAAAGACTGAAGACTGGAGAGAGAGAAGAAAATTCAAACAAAAAAAAAGGAAATGAAAGAAAGTAAAAAACAGTATGCTTCAATCTGCCTATACCAAATTACTTACCATCTCAGGTAGTGCGAGAAGAAGGATGTAAGAACAGAACTTGGAACACAAATTTTTTTTAAAAAGAATATTTAAATTACTTTTACACGTAACTGGGGAAAAATTAAATATTATTTGAGAAAAAAAGACTGGGAAGTTAGGAACAGGCCAGGTTATAAAGAAATGAAGAGATGAGGGACTTTGTAGAAGGTTCATCCCAGGCATCCTCATCTGTATAAAGGGGATAACAGGAGCACCTACCTCCCAGGATTGTTGTGAGGGTCAAGGAAAGGCCAAGGAAAGGGTTGGAATGACAACTGGGAGCAGTCAGGCAGGCTAAAGGACCCAGAGCACAAAAATAACGTGTTTATGACAATGGTCTGCAAGATTACTGGGACAAAGAGCAGGAGCTTTGTGACGACCATCTGTTTATACCAGAAAGTTCTGAGAGTACAACTACAACAAGCAGGCACGCATATTAAGCCGACTGTATGTCAAGTACTGTGTTAAGGCTGAGAATACAAAGAAGGGCAAAAACCACCTCTGCCCTCAGGGAGCTTATACTCCAATATGAGAACTAACAGGCAGATAACCGGTACAGACAAAATAAATAAAAGGTTGACGGAAGGTAACCTCTGAGTGGGAGGTTCTGGCAGCTGGGGGCCTGGGAAAGGCTTGACGAAGGTCTGAGCTGTTTTAAAGGGAGTGGAGTACCTAAGAAGCAAAAGGAAGAAGGGAAAATATTTTAAGCAGCCAGTGCAAAGACATGGGGACCAAAATGGAGCGTGGTGGGTGAGAAACAGGCAGTGGGCAGGCAAGTGTGTCTGGATCACAGAATGTGTGGGGGGGAGTAAAGCATAAGAAAACTAGGAAGGTAGAAGGAGAAATACTGTGAAGAACTTTAGATGCCAAAGTACTTTATATCTGACCCTGGGCTGGCATTTATTGAGTAGGGAAGTGATACGGTCAGGCCTATGGTTTAGGACAACCACATCAGGAGCTCAGTGGGGGGTAGACTGGAGTTAGAAGGGCCTTGAGGCAGGGAGATCCACTAAAAGGTCTTTGCAAGTCAAGGGGAGAGGTGATAAGCACCTTCTGAACTAAGGTAGTGTCTGTGTAAGCAGAGAGAAGGGTCCAGATGAGAGATGTCATACAGGAGAAACAATTAGATCTGGTAACTGATTGGAGAAGTGAAGAGGGAATGAGGGGTCAAGGATGACACCGACATTTCAAACCAAGGTGACTAGGAGGCTCAACATTAATAGATAAGTTCAGAATGGGAGGGTGAGATGATGAGTTCTCTTTCGGGTATGTTGAGTTTGAGAGGTCTGTGAGTCATCCAATAATGAAGTGGTAGGAGCATATAAGAGGAGGAGGGCTGGGTATATGGATCCAATGTTGCAGAGAAATAATCCCTGAATCTACTGGAGCTGATGAGATCACCAAAGTAAGAAAGTATATAGAGAAAAAAGGGCCCAAGACAGAGTGTTGGGGGACACCCATTGTTAGTGGCCATGACACGAATTCAAATCCAGCAAATGAGATTAAGAAGGAGTGGTTTAGACAGGTACAAGGTGAACATTTACAGAAACCAAGAGAAAAGAGGCCATCTAGCAGCAGGTGGTGATCAACAGTGACAAATACTGCAGAAAGGCTGGTAAGAACAAGGATTGAGAAATGACCAGTAGACGTGGTGATGAAGACATCCCTAGTAAGTTCAGAGAAAGCAGTTTCAGTTAAATGTTGAGTTTGGAAGCCACGGATTAAATTATCTCTTAGGTCTCTCTCAGCTCTAACACCCAAGTTAGACACCAAGCCCAATGCCCTTTCCACCATGTATTCTGGCTCTCTCTGTTTCTTTCTTCCCTCTTCCTTAGCCAGTTACTCAGTCTCCATCATGGCACGTACTCCCTACACACTAATTCACTCAAAAAATTTACTGAACAGTTTCTCTCTCTTTCTCTCTCTCTCTCTCTCTCTCTCACACACACACACACACACACACACACACACACAGATCATTTTCAAGGCCCAGTGTGTGAGACTGGGAACCATAACTATAAAGTAAAAAGCTTGAGAACAGTGCCTCCTAGTCCTTATCCTGCCTTCTAAATTTCAATATTCTAGATCCTTGAATCATGTTCCTCAAAAAAAGCCACAGAAATCTGCTAACATACCGAGTTCTGACTGGAATGTCATACAAAAAGAAGGGTATACTGTTTGATGAACACATTCTGAATCGAAATGCCAGCTACAAGGTTCATTAATAATACTACTAATAATATCTCATAATATAGCACTTTAAGGTGTGCAAAAACATTTTAGCCATGGTATCTCATTTGAGCCTCACCGCAAACCTGTACGGCCGACACCAGAGACGGCATTATTACAATTTAACCAATGAGGAAACAGGTTCAGGGAAGTTTAGGTGATTCACCCCTGGCAACACAGCTGCTCATGACGTGAGCTAGCCCTTTGTGGCTCCCACATCCAATACTGTAATAATGCCGCTTGGCATTTACCTAGGAGTCACATATGTAATCCTAGCGGGATGCATTTATCTCTCCCCCAAGTATATCATCTCTCTGGCCTGCCTTTTTACCAAATGTTTTTTATAGTAAGGAAAATGAATTAGTCATTTAAAAACACATACAAATACTCCCAAACAATGAAGATACCTCATAATAGTGCCTCACACTGGCTACTTCAAGAAAGGGCCATGTTAATATCAACTGTTTTATTATTATTATTAATAAGATAGAAGCATGCAAAAGGAAACCATAGTCACATCCATCTTATTAGAAGGCAAGCAAAAAAACCATGGGGCCAGTAATTCCAACCACCACAGGCATAGACTGAAACAACCTTGATTAAAGACACCTTAATGTTCCGTCTCAGTTTTCTCATTTACAAACTGGGATACATACTGAACTATCTTACAGGACTGCGTTCTTGCATAGTCCAGGGAATTCTATATTCATTAATCAGCTAATGAAGCTTTTCAAATTATTAAAACCAGATCATACACAATTTTCTTTTCACTACCCTGGCCCTCTGCCCACCAGAGATTCCAACGATAGTACCTTACTGTTAAAACAAAGACAATGTTCATTTCTGCCCCTCTTTTCCCCAGAACAGCCTCTGGTATCTGTTTCTGCTCCCCACTGTATCCCCAACTACAAATGGACAACCATCCAACACTCTGAGACCCTGTCATTCTCTAGTCCCCATGTTTCCAAAGATCAGTTGCATGCCAAAATCAAGGACTGAATAGAAGAAATTCAAAATCTTAAGGAAAAAACAGACAGACAAAACCATTTTCTACTTTTTTTCCCTGTCTCAGCCAGACTGCATCTGGCAAAATGCCAAAGAGAACGTAATATATTTATAGTGTTTTGCCCAATCTCATTCTTAAATGCCCCTGCAGAGTTATTCAACACACAGTACCACAGGCTTTAAAAGGAACAACTGAATGGGAGAATCTAAATAAATTTAGTTAGTTGAATATAAACAAGATTTCCCCCTCTCCAAAACCTAATCCTTCTTGAGCATTTTTTTTTTCAAAACGCATCCTTAAATTCACAATACAGAGGCTGTCAAACTTTTACGTTTCAGCAGAGGTAGAATTTACAGTATATTTTAGAAAGTATATCGCAGATCTGGGAAGATACTTAGATAATAGAAAAACCAGTCCATCCATTCTTAAAAGATCTCTGGGGAAAGAGATTACCCACAATAAATGAATCCGCTGTCTTTCAATTTTTACAAATAATGGGAAATGCTAACATTAGCCTTGTGCACAAGGAACATTGAAGAATATTTTACATAGTCTTTTTCATCATAAATTCAGGTGTAAATTATTTTAATTAAATTCATTTAAAATAATCAAAATGGTATTTTTTAACATAAGGTAAGGAAGTAACCCTGTGTGCTTATTTTTTTTTTTCCATGCAAATGATCATTTCTGTGCTTGTGGATTCTTCTTGAGTTTCTGGAAGGCTAAAATCCTTAAATTTGCATAAGGTGAACGTGGTTTCTAAGGAGACCTCAAGATACAGGCAGAAAAGGAAATAATCAGCAATCACAACGTTTTGACTCCCTCATCTGAATGTTTCATAGACTTTGGAGAAGAACAGGAAGACAAATGAGCCAAATTATGCAACTTAACAAGATGTGATCCACAAATACCCATGTGGCGCGCTGCTAATGAGGATGGCTGATGCCTGCCCTCCTATTACGCGGGTCAATG
Source organism: Trichosurus vulpecula (assembly GCF_011100635.1). NCBI lineage: Eukaryota > Metazoa > Chordata > Mammalia > Diprotodontia > Phalangeridae > Trichosurus > Trichosurus vulpecula. The sequence continues at coordinate 457,384,701 of NC_050574.1, read as the reverse complement.
ATTCCTAATAGTCCTGTTTTCTCAACTTGTGCCTCAGCTTGGCTGAAATGAATGCCCTTCCTCGCCTCTGCAAATGCCAGTGTAGCTACTCTGCAGGCTGCCAGATCAGAAAGCCACACAAGGCCAGATTCCAGCAGAATGTGTCTCTCACTCTGCAAGCTGGTACAGCTCTAGAAAACCACAGGGCATTGTCTGTCTCCACAGGGGATGCGGACAATACTCCAAGTGAGGTCTGTGCCAATGAGCAAATGCAGAGCGCTCTTCTGACCATCATCAGTGTGCGTTCCCCCCAGGATCATCCAGCTGATGGAAGCTCTAACAGGTCAGCCAGGCTAGCGGTAAAAGCTGGCACAGGCATACAAGGCCTTCAAGAAATGAAGGTGAATTAGGACAGGCAATGAATGGTATTAGGCAACATCACCAATTAAAACCAGGATTGGGGAGTAACCTTACATGAGGCTTCCTTTTGTTTTTAATCATAAAAGCTAGTTTTCTATATAAGATTGTATACCATCAGCATCACTGCCTCCTGTACACCCTCCGTAGACGATGGAAATGGCTTTATTACTCAGGATCTTCCAATCAGATTTAACAAAGAAAAAGGACTCCACCCCATCTTCACCAAGCAAATTAAGTCCGAAAACAAGAAGAGCGTTAGCCAAGTAAATGACAAATGACTGCAGCACGAGCATCTGCTTTCGAGTTATGATGGTAACTATTCACTAAGGACGCTGATAACTTTTCTAAGACAAATAAAATCGTTCTGTCTTTATTCATACATACTTGAGAGTAATAAAAACTCACGATTCAGTGGATGCAGGAGCTTGACCTTAATGGTGCAGATATTCCCTCCCACAGGGCAGATTACAACCTATCCACAAAATGTTCTCTCATTTGTAATATTTATTTGTTCATATGAATATTCCCAAATGAGGGGAAGGAGAAAGGCATCTTGAATGAATGAAAAGCCTAATTTATATAAACATCTTAAAGTCAACAACTGAAATGACAGAACCGACGGTGGGGAGAAATAGGAGAACAGACTGGATTCACACCAACCTCTCTTGACCTTCGATGTACTTACTGTCTAAAGCACACATCTCCTCTCTTCTACCAGCTATCGAAGTTTTCTGAGGGCAGGAAATTAATACTATTGGCTTCTTTTACATCCTCCAAGCCCTTGCCCAATGCTGGGTCTGCAGAATCTGCTCAATAAAGATGACCCGAATGGGCTTACCTAGACCTTCTGTAGAATTTGGCCTCACTTAAAGGAAGCAGCAAAGCTGGTAAGCCAGTGAGCTGAGCACCAACCTGGCTAATCATGAGAGATACGAGCATATAATCTATAAGGGAGTTTTTCCACTAATCGAAATATAAGATATAATGGTTCACTAGAATCTTTGCAAACAGTAGCCAGAGCTTTAAAGAATATTTTGTTTGACCTTTTTTCTGTCTCTTGATTTTCCAAATTGATATGAAGGATGATTTCTAAACCATCCCGTCTCAAAGAAGTCTAGAGAAATAAGTAAGCACTACATTTTAAAAAACTAACTTTGAAAGACTCTTTATATGGTAAGAACCTTTTAGATGCCAGCAAGTGCTTAACAGAATGCAAGAAATACCAGTAAATTGTGGTAAGGGAAGGTCCACCGAACAATACGAATACCCACCATGGGATCAATGTGTCAGGTTTGAAATCACAGAAGACATATGATCTTGGAAAAAGGAAAAAAACCCTACATGTTCTAAAATGTTTATAGCAGCTCTCCTTGCAGTGGTAAGAACTGGAAATTGCAGGGATGCCCATCAACTGCAGAATGGCAAATAAGCTGTGGTGCACAGTTGTGACGGAATACTACTATGCTATAAGAAATGACAAGCAGGCTGATTTTAGAAAAACATGGAAAGACCTCCATGCAATAATAAAGAGTGAAATGAGCAGAACCAAGAGAACACTGTAACAGCAATACTGTTTTAAGAACAACTCTGAGCAAATACTCATTTTGTCTGTTATAAGTAACCAAATCAACTATAAAGGACTTTGGAAAAAAGATACTATCTGCATCCAGAAAAAGAGCTAATATAAAGAAGCAGGCACAGAATGATGCACACACACACACACTTATTTGTTTCTTTTCTTTTTTTTCCCTATTAAATAAAGAATATTATAACTATATATATATATATATATATACACATATATACACATACACACATACATATATACATACATACACACTCACATATACATATATATATACATAAACATATATATATATGCATGCATATTCCCTTCAGCTACCCTAATACTGAGGTCTCATGAATCATACACACCATCTTTCCATGCAGGAATGTAAACAAAACAGTTCAACTTTAGTAAGTCCCTTATGATTTCTCTTTCTTGATTACCTTTTCTTGCTTCTCTTGATCATTGTGTTTGAAAGTCAAATTTTCTATTCAGCTCTGGTCTTTTCACTGAGAAAGCTTGAAAGTCCTCTATTTTATTGAAAGTCCATATTTTGCCTTGGAGCATGATACTCAGTTTTGCTGGGTAGGTGATTCTAGGTTTTAATCCTAGCTCCATTGACCTCCAGAATATCGTATTCCAAGCCCTTCGATCTCTTAATGTAGAAGCTGCCAGATCTTGGATTATTCTGATTGTATTTCCACAATACTCAAATTGTTTCTTTCTGGCTGCTTGCCGTATTTTCTCCTTCATCTGGGAGCTCTGGAATTTGGCGACAATATTCCTAGGAGATTTCTTTTTGGGATCTATTTGAGGAGGCGATCAGTGGATTCTTTCAATTTCCATTTTGCCCTGTGGCTCTAGAATATCAAGGCAGTTCTCCTTGATAATTTCTTGAAAGATGATATCTAAGCTCTTTTTTTGATCATGGCTTTCAGGTAGTCCAATAATTTTTAAATTATCTCTCCTGGATCTATTTTCCAGGTCAGTGGTTTTTCCAAGGAGATATTTCACATTGTCTTCCATTTTTTCATTCCTTTGGTTCTGTTTTATAATATCTTGATTTCTCATCAAGTCACTAGCTTCCACTTGCTCCAATCTAATTTTTAAGGTAGTCTTTTCTTCAGTGGTCCGTTGGACCTCCTTTTCCATTTGGCTAATTCTGCCTTTCAAGGCATTCTTCTCCTCATTGGCTTTTTGGAGCTCTTTTGCCATTTGAGTTAGTCTATTTTTTACTTCAGTGTATTTTTCAGTATTTTTTTGGGTCTCCTTTAGCAAGTCATTGACTTGTTTTTCATGGTTTTCTTGCATCCTTCTCATTTCTCTTCCCAATTTTTCCTCTACTTCTCTAACTTGCTTTTCCAAATCTTTTTTGAGCTTTTCCATGGCCTGAGGCCAGTTCATGTTTTTCTTGGAGGCTTTTGGTGTAGGCTCTTGCACTTTGTTGACTTCTTTAGGCTGTGTGTTTTGGTCTTCTTTGTCAGCAAAGAAAGAATCCAAAGTCTGAGACTGAATCTGGGTGTGTTTTTGCTGCCTGGCCATATTCCCAGCCAACTAACTTGACCCTTGAGTTTTTTGTCAGGGTATGACTGCTTGTAGACTAAAGAGTTCTATGTTCCATGTTTGGGGGGGATGCGCCAGCTCTGCCACATCAGCACTCCTCCTTCCCCCAGAACCCCCAACCCGGACTGGGCTTAGATCTTCAGCAGGCTGTGCACTGCTGCTCTGATCTGCCACTTAATTCCTCCCACCAGGTGGGCCTGGGGCCAGAAGCAACAGCAGCTGTAGCTGCTCCACCTCCGCTGCCCCGAGGGCGGTGGCAGTGGCCAACTCCTTCCACTCTCGCAGCTTTTCCCACTAACCTTCTCTGCTGTCTTTGGTGTTTGTGGGTTGAGAAGTCTGGTAACTCCCGCAGCTCACTGATTCAGGGCGCTAGGGCCCGCTCCGCCCGGCTCCTGGTCTGGTTGGTCCGAGCCGCTCACGCTGGGCTCTGCTCCGCGCCCAGCTCCCAGCTCCCAGCTCTGTGTGCGACAGGCCTCACCCAGTGACCATCCAGGCTGTCCTGGGCTGGAGCCCTACTTCCCTCTGCTGTTTTGTGGGTTCTGCAGTTCTAGAATTGGTTCAGAGCCATTTTTTATAGGTTTTTGGAGGGACTCGGCAGGGAGCTCACACTAGTCCCTGCTTTCCAGCCACCATCTTGGCTCCACCTCCCCACTTATTTGTTTCTAATGGTAGCCATCTCTAGGGTGCAAGGGAGAAGGGAAGGAAAAAAATGAAAAAAATTACACAATAACTGTATTATATATAAGGAACAGCAAGTTGTACATGATAGGTTTGCAGCTTCATGTGCGATCAACATTTTTTATTATACTGTTTTGGAAGTGCTTGTTTTATTACGTAAATCAAAAAAGATTTTTTAAAAAGACATATAATCTTGGGATCTTACCACTGAAGGTACTGGTATTAAGGGCCTTTAAAGGCATAAAACAGAAAAGAGGTTTATACATTTTCCAAAGTCAGAGGAGATGAGTAAATTTTTTGTCCCCTATAAGCAGCCACTTTATGTCAGAATCTCCCAGTCTTTTCCTAAAACTGAGCTATTTTTTGAAAAATTGTGATGATAAAGAGAAACTGACAGTGAAATTATTGTGCAGGAGGAGATGGGCAGAGATAATATAAGATGAAAAAGGTAAAGGATGGTATGACAGAAGCTGGTATGTGAGAAAGTGTACACACACACATAAAATACATATGTGTGTATGTATGTGTGTATATATATATATATACATAAACACAAATATATGTGTGTATATGTATATAAAATTTGGGTTCATATGAATATATGTTTAATTTGTTTACACAGGAGTGCCACATGTGGCCTCAAGGTTGCAGGTTCCTCACCTCTGATGTTTTCATTCATTTCATAACTAAAGCAAGGGTTTTAAACACCGGGCTGGTAAACTTGTTTTTTAAAAAATATTTTGATAGCTACATTTCATTATAATTGATTTCCTTCATCCTATGTATTTTTATTTTATGCATTTAAAAACATTCCAAGAAGAGACCCGTAGGCCTCACCAGTCTGCCAAAGGGATCCGCGGCACACATTAAAATGTTAAGAACCCCTGCGCTAAGAATACTCCTAAAGAACCAGAAAATAAGTATGGCTCAGATACAGCCAGGGATGCTAAGAGGCTTTATGCGGTTTTGCAGTATGTGTAGAACAAAGGCAGTATTGGTACCATGGCGTGAGTGCTGCTCTGGGAGCCAGGAAACCTGGGGTCTGGTCCCTCTCTGACACAATTAGCTACATAACCTTGAGACTGCTATTTAAAGCAACTAATAGAATTCTATGCCCAAAGGGGAGCCTAGAGATCAAGGGGTGCACTTCTCCTTTTACAGATGGGGAAAACGGGGCCCCAAGAGATTACCTTGGGCGAGTCATTTAACTTAGGCTAACCTCAATTCTCTTCATTTGCAAGGCAAGAAGGGGGAGCAGCCTCCAAGTTCCTTTCTAGAATACCCCGTTCTTCCTGTCAGGTTAGTTATATGGTGTTTCTCTATATAAGTCCACAGCCAAACAGGTAAAAAGGTTTCCTGAGGGAAAAGCATATTAATTTCCTAAGGACAGCTAAAGAACACTTTGCTTACATTTTCTTCCCCAGGATTCTGAGTCTGCTGAGTACGGACTCCAAAAATAAAATAAAGCAATAGGGGAGGAAAACGCCCTATTGGCATATAAGATTTTCATTCAAAGCAAAATCTACCCAAAGAAGGTCTTTGTTCCTTTAAAAAGAACACACATACACATGTGAAATTTTACTCACCCAGAGACAAATGGCTCACTTTGCACCATTAACACAGATAAAGGAAACTGCTGTAGGGTCGCTGTAACAATTATTTGAATAAGGCTTCATCTGCAATTGGGTGTAGAGGGGGTGGCTGCAGGGCACTTTATGGGGACGATTCTATCCCACTTCCACCGGGGAAATGAACATGTTAGGGGATATTAGAAAGCTGTTAAAGAGAAGCCTGAGGTGCTGGTTACTGGATGTCTTCCCCACCCATGTTCCTAAATTGAGTTATGGGGAAATTCTGAAGGGCACTGAGCAGAATACAAAGGCTGGCTCACTGCAGGCTGCCAGGCAAAGTATGTCAAATGCCCACTTGACTCATTTGTAATCAAGGAGCTAAAGGCGGGGCGGCAGCCTGCCCGGCCACAAATCAGGAAGGGAAGGGGTTTCGCTGAGCACAGAACTGCTGTTCAGACTTCATTACATGATGAAATCACCATGGAGCTTCCTCAGGAAAGACAGAGAATTCCTGCACAGCTCTCCAGGCGTTTCTGAGAGAATCCAGTGGGAGCTTCATTCATTCTACACACACACACACACATTTACACGCATATGCATATATACATGCACACATACAATCTATCTGTATACCATACATGTGTGTGCATGCAAGATACACCTGTGTGTATGTGTGCGTGTGCACATGATGCACATGTATACAATGTGCGTGCATAAACACATGTATGCGTACATTATATGCACACACCCCTATACACATTTTAAAACATACACATAAAGAGGAAGTGGGCCATGAGGGATGGAACATTGAACCTGGGGTCCAGAAGATCTGGGCTTCCCTCCTGCCTCTCGCGCTCAGTGCTCCATCTCTCTGAGCCTCAGCCTCTTCATCTCTAAAAGGCTGAGGCTCCTGGAGGTGAGTGGGCTAGGGGCCTGGTTCATAGGACAGTGAGGCCCTCTGTCCCCTAGAGCAGAGCTACAACCCCTCTGCCATTTAAAACCTTAAAAGGGCCGCCCAGGATACTCGAAGATTAAGGGACTATCCAGCCAGCACGGATCAGTATCAGTGACCAGACTTGAACTCTGTTCTTCCTAATTTAGACAGCAGCCCTCTATATCCTCTTTGCTACACCTGCTGATTCTACAAGGTCAGTAATACCTAGGGCAGGGGTGGAGGTTCTCGGGGTGGCCCTCTGACTGTCTTACAGAATCCCCTTTTATTAAGATTTGTTCTGAGAAGTTTGGATTCAGTCAAAGGGCCACCCTAGAGGACCTAGAGGGCCACATGTGGCTTCGAGGCCGCAGATTCCCCACCCGAGTATTTACCTTCTGTAGAAAGATCAACATAACAATAACTGTACCTCATTTCCAGTTTTGTTTCAAGGCTCAAATGAAATTATATATGCAAATCGCTTTGCCAATTTAATAGCCCCTTCACCTTACGGATGAAGAAACTGAACCCCAGAGGGCAGATCACAAAGCTTGTCAATGCCTGGAAAAGGGAGAACGAGACCAAAGACAGGCCTCCTGACTCCCTCTCCCGGGCCCTTCCCGCGCAGCAAGGCAGCTTCACGGAACACCGCTGCAGACGATTCCAAAGCAGGAGCTGACACAGTAGACAGCAATACGCCTGGAGCACAGGCAGGGACTCTGTGAGGCTCCAATGAACTTTACAAACCTTAGAGTCATGTGCATTCCCGTTCTTATTCTTACTCTCATTACCAGCCTTCCGGCTCATTATCGCTTCATTCTCTGGGCCTTCTACTGCACTTCTGCTGAGCCCAAGGCAGGGGTCAACAAACCACTGCCCAAGGGCCAAGTCCAGCCTGCCCCTGCTTTTGCGCAGCGTTCCCACTAATGGGAAAACCATTGCTTGTTCCCAGAACGGGTCACACAGAAACAGGAAGAAAACAATGGATCTGGATGGTGGGCCACAGTCTGCACACACCTAGTCTGAAGCAATGCAGGGATCTGCTGATCAGCTGGGCAGAGGGGGAATATTTGCTCATGCTTTTAAGTTAAATCTGCACTATTAGTACCTTTTAAGTCTAGATAAACGACTAAACGTAAATCAAACCTTGATTTGTAGTGATTTCTAAGGCGATGTAAATGCTTCTTTTGAAAATTTAACAGTCCAGTTAGAGCTGCCTCCAGCACACCCTGCCTACAAATCACAGAAAATGTGCTCCATCAGTCATGGCTCCTGCTGTGAGAAGCCTGACTACAGGCTCCTTACAATCATTTCCAGTGTCACGAATCACCTTCCCCCTCCACCCAGCTCCCCATCCTTGCCCCATCAGGGCTGGGAGTCATGAAGACCTGAGTTCAAATCCAGCCTCAGACACTTACTAGCTGTGTGACTCTGGGAAAGCCACTTACCTCCACCATCTATGAAATGAGTTACAGAAGGAAACGGCAAACGGCTCCAGTCTCTCTGCCAAGAAAACCCCAAAAGGGGTTGTGAAGAATTGGACACAACTGAAACTAATGAATAACAACAGGCAGAATTAAAGAAGTTTAGAGGGAAAGATTTAGTATATTGGGGGGCAGGGCAATTGGGGTTAAGTAACTGGCCCAAGGTCACACAACTAGGGAGTCAAGTGGCTGAGGACGCATTTGAACTCAGGTCCTCCTGACTCCAGCACCGGTGCTCTATTCACCACGCCACCTAGCTGCCCCTGAGGGAACGATTCAGGTAGAAATATAATGAAATCTCTTTCGGGTATGTTGTTTTAGAAGCCTGAGGGACCTCAAGGTGGAGATTCCAACCCATAGTTGGTAATGCAAGATTAGAGTTCAGAAGATAGGTTAGGGCAGTATACAAAGATTTGGGAAACATCTGTATAGTGGTGACAATTTAACCCATGGGAGTTAATGAGGTTATCAAGACGGAGAGTCTATAGAGGGAAGACAAATTCCCTCTAAAATATGCCTAACAGGTCATCTTTGAGCCTTTGCTTAAAAACCTCTAAGTATTGGGGGGGCGCCCCTCAAGTGCAGCCCTTTGTGTGGAGCAACCCTAAATACATTTAGATAGCTCTAATTGGTACAGAGTTTCCCCTAATGTCAAACTGAAATCTTCCTCTCTGAAACTTCCATCCACTGCTCATAAATCTGCCCTATAAGGCCAAGCAGAAGAAGTCTAAACCTTCTTCTACAAGACAGATTTTCAACTAGTTAAAAATAGATATATCATCATTTACTTTAAGTCTTCTGTTCTCCTAGCTAAAAATCCTCAGTTCCTTCAACTTGATCCTACAGCCTAACGGCAAGGGTCATTCTTCCCTGGATGCCTTCCAACTCATCTATGTCCTTCCCAAAATGTGATACTCAGAACTGAACACAACAGTCCCAACACAGTCTGACTACAGCAGACTACAACTGGACCATCACCTCCATGTTCTGGGCACTACACATAGAAAGCATTAATTTCCTAGGTAGCCAATTTCACACTGTTCACTCATACTGGGCTGTACAGTCCAACCTTTTTTTTTTTTGAAATGGACTAATGGTCCATTTAGATCTCTTCTATCTTGTACTTGTAAGATTGATTGATTTCTTGAACCCAAGTGTCAGATTTTGCATTTGTCTTTATAAATTTCAGGTGACTAAATTCAATCAGTCATCCTAACCTATAAAGATATTCTTGGATCTTGACTGTCGCAGAAATGTAAGCTATCCCACTTAGCTTTTTGTCAGTGGTTATTTTGATAAACATGAAATGTGTACCCTTATCCAAGTCATTTAAAATGTTAAATATCACAGTGCCAAAGGTATATCTCTAGGGAATTCTACTAGAGTCCATCCTTCACACTGATATGAAGCCATTAATAAATATTGTTTCAATCTAGTGAATATTTTTATTCAACCTAAATGTACTGTTGTCTAGCCCGCATCTTTCTGTCTTGTAGAAAAGGATGGCATCTGAGCCTTTGTCAAATGCTTTTCTGAAATCAAGGTAAACTATAGTTACAGCAATCCCCTGATTTATCACCCTATAAACCTATCAAGAGAGAAAACAGGGTTAATCTGTCATGACCCGTTCTTGAAGATACAACCATTCTGCATTCCTTTTTAAAAAATCTGTTTTTGTTATTCTAAACTTGACAAAGATGTGAATGTTTCCATATACTAAGAAAAAGAGAAAAAAGGACTGTATATAAAACCACGAATTTCAGTTGTATACAACTTTCTTTTTTATTTTATAAAGTATAGAGCATGTTAGTTACAAAGCAGTACAGCTTATCTTTGTTTTACTCTGAACCTCCTTTCTGTTCTCTTTTGTGCATTATTGTTAAATTCTTCCTTCACTGTTTGTTCCTCTTTTCCTTTTCATTTTTTGACATTGCTATCACTAGCTCCCTCTCCTTCCTGTCCCTTCCCTCCGCCCCCCAAAAAAACTCTCCCTTATAACAAGGTGGCATAGTCAAGTCAAACAGAACCACACATGGCCATGTCCAAAAATTTATATCTGTCTGAATCTTAAGGCCATCACCTCTCTGTCAATAAGTAGGAAATACACTTCATCATGAGTCCCCAGGAATCGTAGTTTTATATCCTACTACATTTATTGAAGTTATTGTTCCAATTAATTCTTAGTTCACTCTTTAGGGCTCTCTAAATAAACCATCATATTATCTGGAAAAAAAATACTTTTTCTGCCTCTTTACTTATGCTATTCCTCCCGTTTCGTTTCATTTTCTTATTGCTAGAGTTAGCATTCCTAGAACTAAATTAAGTAATAGTGGTGCCGCTACAACATCGTTTCTTTACTCCTGATCTTACTGGAAAGCATGCTCTACTACTTATGACGCCGACTTGTAGTTTTAGATAGCTACTATGTACCATATGAAGGGTCCATTAATTCCTGTGCTTTTAATTTAATGTTTTTAACATAAAAGGAATACTCTATCTTTTCTAAAACTTTTATGTATTGATACAAGTATGTAATTTTTTATTAACATGTTCTATTATTGTTTGTGGTTTTCCTAACATTGAACCAATCTCACACTGCTGGTTTAAAAAAATCAAATGCGGTCATAATGCGTAGTATTTTTAAATGTTACTGTAGCCACTTTGTTACCACTGTATTTAAACTTTTTGTATCAATGCTAATTAAAAGTATTGGTCTATAATTCCCTTTATTTCTCCTTGGTTTGAGTACCAAGACCATGTCTGTGTCATAAAAGGAATTTGGTAAGTTCTGTTTTTCTCTTTTTTCAATTTTTGCAAATAGTTTACAATACCCACTGTTGGAATTCATTGTTCTTGAGATGTCTGAGAGAATTTGCTTATAAATAAATCTGAGAATCAAATGAAATGCTTTGCACACAAGTACAAACAGTACAAACTAGACTGTAAAGCTTAATTCTTTGTTCCAACATGCACATCATGCTCTATGTGAATTAAAGAGAAAGGAGGAAGAAAAGACAAAACATTTGATCATGTTACACAGAAAGAGGAAGGAGGAAGAAAGGGAATTGTGGGGAAGAAGGCCTGAATCAGATAGCTGCCCACCCCGGTCCCACAGGCTGGACCTGTAAAAACCATAATTGTTCTCTCTCAGGGGGATGGCAGGCGGAGGAGGTCATGTACAACTCCCTACTTGCTCAAACAACATGTTTGAAAATGGGCTGCACAACTCAAAAAGTTTAAGAACAAAAAAACTAAAGAGTAGGAAAACAGATTTATAGTTCCCAATCCTCAAAACATATCATAAGCATCTAAGAATTTGTTATACCGTCCAGTCAAAACAAACAGAAACTGTTAAATATCTACCTTTTAAAAAAACGATTAATTTACTAGGACTTCATCCCTACATCTCAGTCTCCAAGTATTTTTTTTAGCAGTAAATGTTTTTCCCCTACCACCCTTCCGAGTCTAGACAGACAGTACTACCTGGTACTGCCCAGATAACAAAATGGATGAGACTAACATTCTTCACTGTCCACCATAAATTCTTCCCAGCTCTGGTATGCAGCTACCTTCAACGCACATCCGATACGTAGCCACTGATTAGATGGTCTTTGCCATTGACCTTAGACATTCCAAGAACAGAAACTGAAAGGAAAAAAAGCAGTATTTCCAATAAATAGCAAATCCTCAAATCTCTGCACATAGATAAGTTTTAGGTATATCCTTTAAATTCATAACCCTTCTGCTCTTGGGTCACCAAGATTGTGTCTATTTTCTCCTCTGGGTATCCCAGTGATGGAGAATACCACCCTCTTCCTCTCCTCTTTCCTTCTGTCCCTCTTTATAGCCTCTTGGTGATAAAGAGAGGTCTCAAGACAATTTTAAAACATTCTTTTAATGCCTAAGAAGATCTTAGGCATCTCAGATAAAAACCCAAGGTGACTGTGAAACTCATAGGAATCAGTGAAGTCTGATCACAAGCTCAGAAATCCCTGATTTCAAAGGCCCATTGTGATTCAGATTTCTGTCTTCACTAGGAAATTCAAAAAGATGGCATGTTTGAACAACACAAACCCCAGATCTCCTCTCTTTCAAACAGCCAATGACTGGAGGGAGAAAGCAGATAATGTCCTGGTTCTTGATGCTTTCGTTACTTAACACACTGTAACATCAAACAAGAGCAAACATTCCCACCACAACCACAGGCACAAAATCTATCCATAATATCCATTAGAAAAAATTCTAACAAGAATAACAGCCAAAAATGTCTGTCCCCAGCGCACACAGTAACAGCGTACACAAAAGACAAAATCCCCACGACAGAATGCTTAGTGAAACGAGCTCTCAGAAAGATCTTCCCATGCCACAGCGGCGACAGAAGCCACTATAAAAGGACAAACTAGAGAGTGTGAGGCACAGTGGATAGACAGCTGTAACTGGAGTCAGTGAGGCCACAGGGACCAGGATCACACAGAAGGATTCAGACACGGAGGAGTCGCAATCTGCATCAGTGGGGAGAATATTCTACTTCAAAATGAGTCTTTGAGGGAAAGCACAAATACTATACATAAATGACTTAAAACAATACTTGCTCTGTTAATGCAGGATCCATTTTGTGTATAGAATAGCCAGGTATCATCTGGAAGAGTCTTTAAGCCTTTCTTCAATTATCCCACCTTTTGTTGATGTATTCTGCTTGCATTTCTCCTAACATTTTTGCTTACTAAACCATAATCTCCCTTTCTCTGAACCTGAAGGACATCTGCACCTTCTCCTTCTTCTTGTCTCTTTTTCTCTCCCTCTCTCCCTCTCAGGAAAAGTGAAAGCGAAATTAAAGCAAGAAAAAAGATAGGGAGTTGAGAGGCGATACTTTCCGTCTGTCGCCAGCCTTGCTAGCTGCTTGTGTGGCCCTGGGCAAGTCTCTCCATCCCAGTTTCTTCAACTGTAAAACCAGGGTAATAACGCGCCTCCTCTATGGCGTCAGTGTGTGGATCAAATGAGACAATATTTGTAAAATGCTTTGCAAACCTCAGAAGCAGTACATAAAAGGTGGCTATAAACAGCTTTGCTAGTTTTGATGCCGTCAGAAAAAAGCCACCTGTGAGATAAAGTTCTAACATCTTCCCAGAGAGTTAATCACTTAACGAGACTTAATTAAGCACCTATGTCGGGCCCATGCTAGGCACTGGGGCACAAATACAGGGAATAAAACAATCTCTATGCACAAGGCGCTTCCATGCCAAGTCCACTGATGAAAAGAGAATAAATTTCTCATTCAGTCACTTTTTAGTCGTGTCTGACTCTTCATGACCTCATTTGGGGTTTTACTGGTAAAGATACCAGCGTGTGCCATTTCCTTCTCCAGCTCATTTTACAGACGAGGAAAGTGAAGCAAACAGTGTTAAGTGACTTGTCCAGGGTCACACAGCTAGTAAGTGTCTGAGGCCACATTTGAACTCGGGAGAATGACTCTCCCTGACTCCAGGCCCAGCACTCTATTCACCGCACCACCTAGCTGCCCTAAAGAATAAATATAAATACACAACAAAGCGGCTAAATACAAGACAGTGTGAGAAGAGAGATCACTACCATTTGGCAGGATGAGGAAGGGCTTCCTGCCCGAGTCTGGAAGGAAGCGAGGCATTCTGACTCAGTGACTCAGAGGAGAGGTAGGAGTGAATTCCAGGCACAGGGGATGGATGGGGTGTTGTGCGTAAGGAACAGAGAGAAGGCCAGTTTGGCTGAATCACAGAGTGCAGCAAGGGTAGTGAGGTTCAGCAAAGCTGGAAAGAGGTTGGGATGAGGCTATGAAGGCTTTAAAATAAATCAAGCAGCATTTATTAATCACCAAGTGGGTGGGAGGCACTGTACTGAGCGCTTCAGATACACAAAGAAATGCAAATCCTTATGGAGCTCCTGATTTAATGGCAGAGACTACGTGAAAACAACCACAGACGAACAAGATATAGACAGAGTAAATTAGAGGGAAATCCCTCGCATCAAGGGAGATGGGAAAAGCTTCTCGCAGAAGGGGAATTTTAGCTGAAGAAAGCCAGGGAAGTCAGGAGGTGGAGATGAGGGAGCATTCCAGTCCTGAGGATTGAGGGATGAAAATGCAAAGGGTTGGGAGACGGTATGTGTTGTCTGAGGAACAACAAGGAAGCCAGAGCCACCGATCACTGAGGGGAGGGGAGGGGAGGAAGGCAGAAGAAAGGAAATGGTGGGTGGGGAAGAGAAGGGAGCTTATAAAGGGCTCCAAATACTCAGAGTGGTTTATATTTTATCTTGAGGTAATAGGAAGCCAGGGGGGTATACAGAATGGGAGGTAGGGAGGAGCACTGGTAACACGCTTAGACCTAAATTTTGGAAGGGTCACTGTGACAGCTGAGTGGAGAATGGACAAGAGCGGGAAGAGACCGGAAACAGGGAAACCTACCAGCAGGCTATTACAGTATAATGAGTGTGAGGTGATGAGGGCCTGCACCATGCTGGGAGCCAGTGTCAGAGGAGAAAAGGGCGTGGACACAAGGGTTTTGAAGGTAGATACTATAGCAACAGATGGATTTGGGGAGGGGGAGGAGAGAGGGAGAGAGGGAGAGGGGGAGAGAGAGAG